>NW_014569625.1:578830-604164 GCF_001313835.1 Polistes canadensis
TTATTATTAGCAGACGATAGAAGGAATGTGTTAATTTTCGAAAAAATATTCAGCCTAAGGGAAATATTAAAAAAAAAACAAAAAAAAAAAAGAAAACAAAATGCACGAGAAATCTATTTATTATTTTAATCATTTAATTTATTACTTCTCTTCTCTATACCTACAAAAAAAAATATTTATTAAAAAAATTCAAATAAAAAGATAATATTCTTTTCGAAGGAAAAAAACAATCGATCGTTCGATCACATGACACACAACATCCGCATACCAATTACTAATAAAATTCCAATAATTTTCCTCCTTCTATATATTCAATTTTCCATAAATCAAACAAATGAAATCTGAAAAATGAAATTGAAATATTTTACCTTTGGTGGAAGTTGACAATTCACCTGCAACGACGCTTCGCATTTGCGTTCCCATTTCTATTTTATTTTATTTTAATTTCTTTTCTTTTCTTGTTCTTTTTTAAAAAAATATACAAATACAAATACAAATCCGTGTCAAAGGAAGAGAACCTACTATTCACTTTATTTTAATAGAATGGTATGGTATACTTGTGTAATGGGGGACAAAAATTAAAAAAAAAGAAAATGTTCAATTAAAATCGTTAATCCTGTTGGTTAAGGAAAATCCGTCAAAGTTTTCTGGGCCAAAATGTGACACGTATAACTGAAATGTTTGAAACCTTTGAAACGTATTCGTCGTCGCGACCCGTTCGAGGTCCTGAGGTAAACTGACGAGCACATGCCTCGGACTGGCATACGATATGCTTCACGTTGAAACTCGCTTTGGAGAAAAGAAGGATAGAGATTGCGAGATTGGTAGAGAGGGAAATACTGAAAGAGAAAAGAAGACAGAGAGAGAGAGAGAGAGAGAGAGAAAGAAAAAGAGAGAGAGAGAGAGAGAGAGAGAGAGATAATAGGATTTAGGAGTGGGAGGGAAAGATACGAAAAGTATGAAACAAAAATGTGTATGTGTGTGTGTGAAAAAGAGAGAAAGAGAGAAAAGAGGAAAGGAAAAACCTCACGTGAGGTGGTCTGCGAGGATCGACGTGTAAAACTTCCATTCAACATCCAGGACACAAGTATAACTACAGGTAAGCATTGAAATAACCTGCCAGTATACGTTTCGTACAGTCCTCGTCGAAAATAGTTCAACGAAAGTTGGATTTTGTTATTGTTAACAATATTCATTTGAGATTGCTAATATTAAAATGAAAAAAGTAGTATCTATTGTAATTATATTCATTTTTTTAAAAATCAAATATTGATTTTTCGTTTGAATTATATTCTTTTCGGAGATGCCTACGCAACCCTTTAATTATATATAATACTGACCATTAAGGTATTTACAAATTATTTGTAATTATAAACTAAATTATTTTTGTATCCATTAAAACATTTATTTTACTGTTCAGATAAACAGAAACGACGTATTTATTATCGTATTTACGTATCCGGAAGTATATATGTTTGTTTTTTTATTCGTTTTAAAAACAATACAGATTGGCTAATAAGTTAATTTTAAAAAAAGTACATAATTATTATAACAGGTTTTATAATTTACAAACGTTAAGCTAGAAATATAATATTTAAATTAGAATGACCAATCAATCGTACAATTTGTCACACTAATCGTGATTATAAGAATATTTTAACTTTTAATTTTTCTGCATCTATTTTTAAACCATCCCGTATCATTATTGTGGTTAAGGTGGTGCACAATTTGGTCAGTGCGACTTCCTTTGATAATTTTATATTATTTTAATATTTCTCAATAACACATTAAACGACGATATAATATAATAGACTATTTAATTAAATTGATTTAAAAAAACAAATGTCTCAATTCTTGTATTACTTTAAATAACACATTCGACAAAAGGTGCACAGTATTATTGCAAATGCAATTAGAGAAAAAAACAAGAAAAAAAAATCTAATTGTGCAAGTAGCTTTTAAAGAAATTATTTCCACATTGTGTCGTTCCGCATTATGAATTTATCTTATCGGAATAAGAAACGTTATACCGAAAAGGTGTATTCTACGTAGATAGAAACGTCGTGATAATTAATTACTCGCTTATCGTTAATTGCGATGATGCATCGAACTCAAGAAAAAGTCAAATGAGATCACTCGGAGAACTTGACCGTCTACCGTTTCAATCCTTTTGTTTTTTTTTTCAACAATTGACCCTTTCCCATATTATTTTTTCGTTCTCGTTCTCGTTTTCGTTCTCGTTTTCTCTCACGTCTGCACAAAATTTCAATTTGACCATTTTGGCGTTCACCTTGTGCAACGAATAAGCAAGGAAAACGTCTAAATGGGCAACTAAACAGAGATGCAACGTGTTCACGCATGCCTTCTATCGCACTTCGAGACGACGACGACGAGGCAAGCACTTAAACAATTTATTTCACTTTCAATAGCTCTGAAATAAACTGTTCGTACCACTTTACGATCAATTTCCTGCGACAACGAAACCGGTATTCTTCAACGCGACAGACGATGACACGAAAATTCGTTCGAATTGTGAAATTTTGCATGAATGATTGTCATAATCGCCAAACAGGTCAAATACCTCTTCCACGTGTTGCTTTTATATACGAAATATTTGTTATGAAAGAGATTTTTACGTAAACACCTGAACACCTGTTTTCGTATTATTTGTTAAGAAATTTACCAATCGATAAAATTTTATAAATGCAACATTAATATACGCGATAATATTATAATATTCAATTGAAACCTATTATTTTGGAATATTTAAACCTATCTTCCCGTTTTATAATAAACGTAAGTCAAATAAGTATCAAATCCGTGCAATACACCGACAACTCCGCTCATAATCTGCAAATAAAATAGACAGATTGTATATACTTTCTAGATAGATATATTTAAATAAAAAGGAATGAGGTATTCTAATAAACTCACGTAAGCTGCTGTCATAGCTGGGTAAACATCAAATCCTGGTTTTAAATAATATTCCGGTAAGAGAAATAATTTGGTAGAAAAAGCGAGATAAGAGGCCGAACTCAGATACAAAAAACTTGCCAACGCGTTGAACATTATTTCCTGTAAGACAAACGAAAAAAGAAAATGACAATTTTTCTTAATGTAAAATACACGTGAATTCTAGTGGTTCGAAAGATAGACGAGTCAGACGTTTAATAAGATTCGAATCGAAATTCCGAACTCGAACTCGAACTGTCTGCGTGGTATTTTATTTTTAGCCAAGGAATAAGTATAAAAGTATTTGCATTCCTGTTATTCTGTTATTTGAAAACAATTTGGATATTTTGTTGTTTGCGCAGAGAAAACAAAAAAAAGGATGAAACATTAACATAAATGTTATTCCTACGCGATTAGATGTTATTGATGGAATTTAAATGTATCATACGTACGAAAAGTGAGGAACGTATAAGTCTGTAAGATTTTTCAGACAATATGTAGCAGACTAATAATACAGTGGATGTTAAAAAGCAGGCCGAGGAAGTTGTCAAAGATCCCTCAAAAGCAGACCCAATAGACGTGCTATACCTTAAACCATAATTGACTAGCAAACTCTGGATCAATCCGCTAATTATCTGCAAATAATAAAAAAGAAAAACACGCGACAAATGAATAAAGTTCAATTCATTGAATAATATTATACATTTCGTCAAATCGTTTATATTATTTTCAACCTAAAATTTGTGATAAAAAACATTTTGCAAATATATTTATACTTTGAATGTACGACCACAGTGTACGTGATAGAGTTAACAAAAATTATCTTCATTATTTTTAAACGATTTCCTTAACAATTCTTGAAACTTACATAATAACTCGTTTATACTATTTCATATGATTTTACTGGCAATAAGTAAATGCGTAAAAGGAAACAAAAATGATATTTCTCTTTATTTTCCTTTAATTAACCGTACAAACGTCGATAAGAATCTAAATTTATCCTCTCGTCGTTAATTCGAAATCGGATAAAGTTACTTAAGGTAACTCACCGTTTCGCAGACTTTCATAATTCCCGGCAAAGTTTTGAGAAACTCAACGTGTATGCAGGTGCAACATCTGCAGCAGCAACATTCGATACCTCCGGCTCTGTGAGTTCCGGAAGATGACATCCTGATTATCGGTCCTGTAGAGTTTTTCCCCATGATCCCTTATTTTAACTTGAACCACCAAAAAATAACGTATCGAATAAAAACTTCTTCCTCTCTGTTCCTTTTTCGATCGATCGATCGATCAATCAAACAATCAATCAATCAATCGATAAAATCAATTATTTTTAATATTCTTTTAACGAAGAATAACTGCAACGATTTAATTGTTCCTCGGCGATTTAATTGATCGATTTATTTACGTGTTGCTTGGCAGACATTGAAGTCGTTTAAAATTGCTTGCAGTTGATTCGATAACCCTCGTGAATTTGATTGTCCTCTAATTGGTTAAATAGCGATTAATTCACGTCATCAAAGGGGATATTATAAGTGTAGTTCATTGATCCTTTCGTTTCAAGTTACTGTTGCGATATATATATATATCTTTCGAATTTCACAACTTTCATTTGTATCAAATAGAATCGCGATTGTTCTACAATTTGTAAACTTGAAATATATAATGTGACGAGTTCGAGGATAATAAGTTTGGCTGCGAAATGAGACTAGAACCGTGACAACGAGATACTTTGGACGAACTGAGGATGTTTCACGAGTTCGTTCACAATGTTAAAATGTCGTTGCACCCCCAACGTCGTATTTAACACGGGAAACCGTCGTCTATTTCTGGCACGTGCCACGAGCCCAGGATGTGGAACCAACTGACTATGCATACGTCAAAAAAGGAAACATTAAAAAAATTTATCAGAAAAAATATCGATCAGCTTAGACAACAAATTGTTCTATTTATTCAGATAGATTTTGTTGCGGGTTCTTTTTTATAATTTTTGCTTTTTTTTTGTTTTTTAATTTTAGGATAAGTGGACGATACATATATATGTATTCTAATGAATGGTATCTATGATCGCTATGATAATATCTAACATATATGATTATAACCGACAAAGTAAGTACGTGCAAATATGGCTCGAGATTTACGATGCATGTGCATACACAATGCATTTGAGAAACACCGTATGCATTCCCGTGGTAATATCCTGTTCTCTCTTTCTATAACTTTATTAAAACTACTCTCACATAGAAGGTACGTGCAAATGTACATTCTGCTAATGGTCTAACTTAAAAGAAGTTTAATCTTCGTGAGAGAAATAAATACTGGCTACTATATGGAGCTCTGTTGTTTTATCTTTTTACTTTATTTCATTACATTTAATACTTTGGGTAATTCAATTTTATATACATCTAAGGGTCTTATTAATATTTCGAAATATGTTGATCAATATAATATGCTAATATTTTGTTCTTATTTATATTAATAAGTTTTAGTTATAATCGTTATAGTATAGAATTTTAGAAATTAATTACACATTCACTTTGTGTATACTACTTGCTATTAAAAGTTACTAGGAGATAAGCAAGTTTAAAAAATATTGAAATTCTAGTAACATTGTTAAGCATCATATCGGTAAGAGTAGTGCTCTACCTTGACAGTCGGTAATACGACGTTACCAATCGAAAAGCTCTGACGATAAGATAAAGGATTTTGATTGAACAAATAGAGTATGCAGTTAAGAGCACCTATTCGTTTTTTTCTGCTGTTAAGGTTCCTTGCCAGCGTTCCTACGATATATTCCAGCTTATACTGATAGAATAGATAGAAGCACTATTCCCTTTTTGCATTTGTAGTTTATATTTTATCCACGTTTGTTGCTTGTATACTGTAAGATTTAAACTATTACGAATATTTTAAACAATCTCTCTCTTATAAAATAATTATCTAAAAAAAAAAATGATATTTCCTCTCCAACTCAAAAAATTTTTAATCTTGTAAAATATTTATGCATACACTATAAATAAGTAAATTTTGAGACATAACACCAGATAGCGTTATTCGATCATTATTCTACTGAATTCCTGTAAAATACAATTATCTGGTATGACGTCATTCATTCTGGATATTATCTAAAAGGAACTTATAGTCGTATTAATATATACTATTCGTTATATCCAATTATTTCTTTTTAAAAGTACAATTGGTGATTTTTGTAACAGTGTCAAACATGAGTTATGGATTTGTTACTTGTGGTCCAAACGAAGCTTTAGTCGTTTCAGGTAATCATAGACAAAATTTAATCTATTTATTAAAAAACTTGTTATGAGTTTTCATCACGAGTTACATCAATAATTTCCATTAAGTTAATTGAAAAGATGAATTGAAATACATTGAATAATTGAACTAAATTTAATCAATTTTAATTTGAAAACATTTTTATATATTTTTTAATATGGCATAAAAATGTTTGTTTTTATTTAAGTTCAATTAATATTAAATTATTGGAAATGAAAATAAATGCAGTAATTAAATTAATTCATTTTAAGGATGCTGCTACAGCAAACCACTTTTGGTCCCTGGTGGGAGAGTATTTGTATGGCCCCTTGTTCAACAAGTTCAAAAGTATGTATTTTATTTTTAAAACTCAAATTTTATGTGTTAACACTTCTATTATTTTAAATAATACCGTATAAAAATAATTAACCAGTTAGCTGTTGCGAACTCTGAAAAGTTTGTACCTAAATTGTGTCCATGACATGACATATTTGTCAATTACAGCTAACTGATTAAATATAAATTAATTAACGCAATATTTAATAACGAATACAATATATTCATTATTTTTACAGAATATCTTTAAATACAATGACTTTACAAGTTGAAAGTCCTACTGTTTATACGTCACAAGGAGTGCCGATATCTGTCACAGGAATTGCACAGGTATCTATAATTAAATCATTTAATTTAACATTGTAATCTCATACGTGAATTTGTTTATATTATAATTATAAATAATTACGTAAAAATTTGGAACATTTTTAACTTTATTTTTACTGATTTAATTTAATATAACAGGTAAAAATCCAAGGACAAAATGAAGAGATGCTATCTACTGCGTGCGAACAATTTCTTGGTAAAAATGAAGAAGAAATTCATAATATTGCGTTAGTTACTTTAGAAGGACATCAACGTGCAATAATGGGCAGTATGACTGTAGAAGTATGTGAAATTAATTCAATTTTAAGTATTAAAAATTATAAAAATAGACATATAAAACAAATTTAAATAAATATTATTTCTAGGAAATTTACAAGGACCGTAAAAAATTTAGCAAAGAAGTATTCGAAGTTGCAAGTAGTGATTTAGTCAATATGGGCATTACTGTCGTATCCTATACACTGAAGGATATTCGAGATGAAGAAGTAAGTTTGCTTGTTTTAATTGTAATATATTAAATAGGTATATAACAAAAATCTGAAGAACTATTTAAAAACAGGAATAAAATTAAAGATTTTAATCATAACAACATTACACACATTTAAACTTTTTGCAATGCTAAAAGAACAAAACAAAAAGTCCCCCTTAAAAGATTTAATATGACTCTATTAGTAATTGCTATTAATAAGAGTTTACTGTAGTACTTCATTATATATTGCAAATATTGAATAAATTTTTGTTTTGCTACTTGCAGGGGGCAAAGGTATGTTCAATTTTGTTTTATCGCTATTTGTAATACAAGCACTTGGCTATATCTTCTCTGATGAATAGCACAAAATAATAAGACATCGGTCAAATGCAGTCTATGGTGTATTTAGAATGCTTGCTTTAATTATGCACAACTATTCTGTGCACATATGCTCAAACTTATTTTGTGATTAAACTCTTATAATTAATGTATGCATTTACTTTCTTGGGGCTTAATCCGGACTAAGCTAAAATCGTTATATTTGCCTTTAATTGTAAATGTAGATACATCTTTTAATATAATATTAAATGCGATCTAATTGTTTTTAGGGATACTTGAAAGCTCTTGGTATGGCAAGAACAGCCGAAGTTAAAAGAGATGCAAGGATTGGCGAAGCGGAAGCTCGCAGAGATGCTCAAATCAGAGAAGCAATTGCTGAGGAACAACGTATGGCTGCCCGTTTCTTGAATGATACCGAAATTGCCAAAGCGCAACGAGATTTTGAATTGAAAAAAGCTGCATATGATGTTGAAGTACAAACAAAAGTAAGATTTTGTCTTAAAATATTTAGAAATTTGTATTCATATCAACTACTATTATTTATAATTAAATTACTGATTGTGATTTAGAAAGCTGAAGCTGAAATGGCATTTGAATTGCAAGCAGCTAAAACAAAACAAAGAATTATGGAAGAACAAATGCAAGTAAAAGTAGTTGAACGTGGACAAGAAATAGCAGTACAAGAACAAGAAATGATGAGACGTGAAAAAGAGTTAGATGCCACTGTAAAGCGTCCAGCAGAAGCCGAAAAATACAGGTAAATTGATGTTAATTAAAAAAAATCAAATATACTACATTTTAAGCTTGCATATATAAGTACTATCTATCGTGAAATATATTTTTGCAGATTGGAAAAAATGGCAGAAGCAAACAAATTACGCCTTATGATGGAAGCTGAAGCAGAAGCGGAAGCTATTAAAATTCGTGGAGAAGCAGAGGCTTTTGCTATCGAAGCTAAGGCTAAAGCAGAAGCAGAACAAATGGAAAAGAAGGCTGCAGCATGGAATGAATACAAGAGTGCAGCTATGATAGACATGATGTTGGACACACTTCCAAAAGTATTGTTTTTTTTCACTCTCTATTAACTATATTATTTATTTGTTAAATAGTATATTACTATACTAACTATATGCTTATTATCAGGTGGCCGCTGAGGTAGCTGCTCCTCTTTCACAAGCGAAGAAGATAACAATGGTATCCAGTGGTAATGGAGCTGTTGGAGCTGAAAAATTAACAGAGGAAGTATTTAATATCGTTACTCGTGTTCCGGATCTTGTCAAGAACTTAACAGGCGTGGATATTACAAAGGTATTATCTTAAATACAATATTTCATTTATATAGTAATTAAAATATATCAAACTTAGATATTAAAAATGTATAAATCGTATTTTTCAGTCAGTACACGCAGCATAAGCAAAGGTAAAATAACCAACAATGTTTTCGGGAGTAACGTGCCAAAAATTACTTTCTTAAATAATTCTAAGAAGTATACATAATTATACCGTTGATGTGTTTATCTCTTGTAAAAGAGAAGTTATGCACATATTTCGATCTTTAAATTTCTATTATTTAAAGATTTCGATATTTATTACCAATAATTATTACCAAAACAAACACTTCCAATATTTTGTCAATTTTTTATATTTAAATATGTAAAGTAACACAAAATAGAAAATTGATATATCGAATCCTAATTACAATTTTCATTCCATGTAATTAGATTAATTGTAGGAAATATTTTATGTATGTATATGTGTTCTATAATAATTTGCGCACAATATTTTATTTTATTGAAAAATCATGCTTTAAGTAGTTTTGCAGGAATGTATTATTTTGTTATTATATGTTATTTTACATATTATATTTATTTTTTCTTTTCACATATTAAAAGAAAAAATATCTTTAGAATCTCAATTAATTATAATGCTTATTTTATGCATCAACGATTTTATACCACTGTGTGCCGAATACTATTCTTGCTGTAATCTTACACTGCATATGTATATCCGCTACATACTCTATATCTCTTTACTCTAAAATATACATAATTTAAAAATGCGTTAACGTATTCCTGTAGAACGGAATGATGTTACTTAACTAATCTAATCTAAATATGTAGAGATTCAACGATATATACTATAAATTAATATATTTTTCCGGATTATTAATATACATAAATAAATCATATGACCACTTCATAAAAGAAGAATTAATTATAGTTTATATTGTACGATCAACAATTTTAATCTTTAGATTTGTATAATCGTTGTAATTTATTAAATAAATTTTATGTAAACAAAATAATATTTAAAAGAATTTACTTATTGTCTAACCCTTTTTTATTTATCATACATTATATTGATCTCATTAAACAAAAGACTGTGGAGAGCCTCATATCAAAACATTGCAATTTTAGAGAAATTATTTAACTCTATCAAATATATTACACGTTAAACGAAGCAATGACTATTTAAGAAATTTCATAAAATTTTAAGTACGTTCAAATTAAACTATCTCGCACTATAACTCGCATAAGATAACTTTATGTAAATATCTTTGGTATTATATTAATAAAAAAGGGTTATTATTTTTATAGAATATACCATATGGAAGCACATAAATCATTTTTGTTAGATTTTTTGGCAGGTGGTATATCTGCAGCAATTTCGAAAACCTCAGTAGCACCTATAGAACGCGTAAAATTATTACTTCAGGTGCAACATACATCCAAACAAATATCACCTGAGCAACGATATAAAGGTATTTAAATTTTTATTTTATTTCAATGATAAATAATTACATTGAGAAATACTTGTCAAAAATCTAATTATAATTTGTTATTACAAAGAATTTAATCATTATTTTAGGTATGCTCGATGTATTCATACGTGTACCAAAAGAAACTGGTTTTCTTAGTTTATGGAGAGGTAATCTAGCTAACGTTATACGCTATTTTCCTACACAAGCTTTAAATTTTGCTTTTAAAGACAAATTTAAAACTATATTTTTGGGAGGCGTACCAAAGGAAGCATTCTGGAGAAATTTCATTGGAAATTTAGCTTCCGGTGGTGCTGCCGGTGCAACATCATTATTATTTGTATATCCTCTTGATTTTGCTCGCACCAGGTATTATAAATACAATATAATAATACTACAAAGTTTATAGAAACAAATATTATTACTAACAATTATGCTATAGATTAGCTGCAGATGTTGGAAAAGGTGCTCAAAGAGAATTTAGTGGAATGGGAGATTGTTTAGTAAAAGTTTTTAAAACAGACGGTTTGTTTGGTTTATATCGAGGATTCAATGTGAGTGTCCAGGGAATTATTATATATCGTGCAGCATACTTTGGACTTTATGATACAGCTCAAGGCTTTTTTTCTGATCCAAAAGCTACTCCATTATATGTTAACTTTCTTATTGCACAAGTAAATTTTTATATCGTCTTATTAATAATAATGTTTTCCTAGTTGTGCAATTAAAAAATTTACAAGAGATATATAACTCTTATGAATTTTTTAGGCTGTAACATCGCTGTCAGGACTTTTATCCTATCCTTTAGATACAGTCAGAAGAAGAATGATGATGCAATCAGGACGTAGTAAAGAAGAAGTGATGTATAAAAATACTTTAGATTGTTGGATTAAAATATTACGCAATGAAGGACCATCAGCTTTCTACAAGGGAGCATTTTCCAATATCCTTCGAGGGACAGGTGCTGCTCTCGTTTTAACGATATATGCTCCTATTAAAACTCGTATTGCTAACATAATATTTAAAGATGATACTTCAACATAGCAATTTATTTTTTGTATATTTATAAATTCAATAAAAATATTCTTTCTTCTGTTCTTTTTACATAAAATATATTTTGTAATCTAAACCGTTTAAATAATTAATTAATTAATACAGATCTTGTTTTCTTAACGCATTTGTAGATAATTTTCTATGCTGATATTTATTTTCCTACCATGCAAATGTTTTATATTAAAAATAAAATTTAAATTAAATTTCTATCTAGCGTGTTGTATTTTCATAACGATTTGAATCTTAATTTGACGATTGATCTTCATATATATATATATATATTACGTTATATATTATAATATTTTTGTTCAGTTAGAATAAAATAGAAGAAATAAAAATATTAATAGTATTATTTTTATAATAATACTTTTAATTTATATATATTTAAAACACAGTAGCAGCACTCTAGGCAGTTTTTAGATATACTTGCTGCATTAAAAACCAGTTAGATTGCAAAGATTATCTGCCATACTTCTATTTAGAGATGTGTAATACATTATTCATGATATTTGGTATTCTGTCATAATCAACTGAATATTTTTAATTAAGCATAGTATGTCGGTCATAAATATTACGTCGCTGTTCTCGAACTTGTCTCTTCCATTTATCTTGTTGGTGCCCTACACGATTTAAAACGTTTCCTCTTTCTCCCATTGGATGAGAAGATCCAGGTGCTACTGATGCATCATCCTATTATAGAAAATAGAATTATACTAATCCTTTTACACTTCATATATTACTTCACATATGCATAAATTAATAATTTCAAATGTAACATAGATGCTCGAAAATGTAATATACAGGTTTTACCTCTTCGTTATTGTGTTCGTGATAGCCAATATTAGTTGTGTTTTTATGAATCCTTTTATTCAATAATGGATCCAAACAAATTAAGAATAACATATAAATTACTAACAATGATATTACCCAAATAACAATTATTACCACAATCTGTAACATAAAGTATAATTCTTTTTAAAAAATTTATAATATTTTTGGTATATAAAATATATAAATAGGTTTTATAATAATGTATTTAAAAATATTTAAAAAGAATCATACTTTAATAATAGTTGTGTTTCTATTTTCATATTTGCAATCGCATCTAGGACAAAATATTTCTTCTTTAGTCTTTATTTGATCTCCAAGTTTTGGTAAAACAACATCTTCACATTTACTGGAACAGATAAAATTTTTACTGGAATTGTTGCGAAGATTATGAACATTACTTTCAATTTACTTTTGTGATAACATCTATCTAGTATTCTTTACTTTTTATGCATTTAAAAATAACATTTTAAGAGTAATGTTTTAAAGCAATTAATTACAATTAAAGTAATCATCTTAAAGGATAATATTATTGCATATGCACATTGAAAAATTCTAATTAGTAATAGTAATAATGATGCATCTTTTCAAATGATATTAACATTGTTATACCTATACCGATTTATAATAAATTATAGTAATATATTATCGCAATCAAATGAAATAAATAAGAAAATAAAATTTAACATACGTATATGTGTATACACTTGTTGACTAAAATATGCAAAACATATGCAATACATAAAATAATTTTTACTTATTAAAATATGCTTCTGCATAAATATCTGCAATAAAGTGATTCCTTTACACAATACTAACTAATATGAAATGCAAGATCCATAGATTTATAATTTTAATCGCTGTATAGATATAACTTGTAAATAAATTGTAAAATATATAAGCGGTAAATTAAAATATATAATTTATAATAAAAATGGATATTACCATTGTGATGGTGGGACATTAATGATAACAATTAATCGATCTAGCGAAGGCTGTGTGGTATTTATCACAGAGGAAAGACTTGGACAAATACATTTACATCTTTTATCATCGTACTGTGCCTGTAATTATATAATTACTTAATCAAATGTTTGATTACGCCTATAATTATAATATTATATATTCATAATCTATATATTTAAACGTAATAAGATCAAACAATAATTGTTAAAATTTCTCATCTTCTTTTCTATATGGATTATGAATACAAACACATTATTTTGTCTTATATGAATGATTCTAACCTCACATTTTGACAGAAACACTAAAATAATTGTCGCTGGAATTAATGTGTACTTCCACATTGTACACTGTAGACGCTCATTGAGCACAACTGTTTATAAATATTATTTATATATTATATTATTCTTACTTTTTTAAATAAAATCGATCTTAAAAGTAATCTCTAAGAATGTTAAACCTTACTGTCAAACGTTAATCAGTGCTGTCAAATAAAGAAACACAAATTTCATTACCAACATGAAAACTTTTAAATATATATATGCATACATACATCACGTCTAGCAAAATTTATATAAATTTATTGATTAATTTTGATGTTTTGGACCAATTATAGTTTAATGATTAAATGAATTTTAAATAAAATTATTTTTTTTCTATCATTTTTACTCTCTCTTTAACTCCTCTACATCCAAATACTTAACCATGTCCATCGTTCCTCGACTGTAATGATTGTTTACAAGAACTAATTTTTTCAATAAGGCAAAACTCTGTATATATATATATATATATATACATAAATATAGTATTAATTAAAATTCTTTTTAGAGAATTATTTTAAAACATAAATTTATAAAAGGATGTGCTTACATTTTTATGTATTATAGAAATAATTAAGATTATTATAAGGTTTATTACATTTTGATTAAAATAGATCAACATTCTTAGAGATAATATAATACATTAACTTATATCAACATCGTACATTATTTGATACTCTGTGTAAATAACTTACTTTCATGCTTTACCAGGAATGAATAGAAATTTTGAGTTCATTTACATAGTGCAATATAATAATAAGCAATCTATACAAATTCATTCGATCATTACACATAAACATATTGTATGGTGTTTCGTGTGATTATTTTATAATAAGCTTGTATATTTTTAAATATATATATTATTAAAATTATATAAACGATTACCATGAATATATACTTAATATTTATATTATTTTACATACACACACGTACGTATGTATACATAAAACTTTAATATATAATAATACAATATATTAAGTAATTAAAGATATAAATATATTGGACAATCATAGACATACCATTAGTCTTATACACAAATAATATCTGATGCAAATTATCATCTCAAATAAAAATAAATCGTAATTTACTTATATATTTCTTTTTCGGAAAAACACTTCACTTGCTTAGTAATGTTAAAGTGTTTAACTTCCGTAAGATATTCTAACAACATTTTTAATGTCGTAATTTATAATTACAGGACGCCTATTCATCATCTTGTTACTAATATCAAATTTAAATTCATTAATCAACAGGTTTAAGAACTTCGCCAAACTATAATTCCAATCAAAATGGACAATAATATTACTCCAATTATGACAAGAATACATTTTTTTTTACGCAACTTATTTTGATAAACACTTGCTTGCCTTACGTGAGAAGTTGCTTCATTGACCGATACTTCTGTTCTTTCCACTGAAGCTTCTATAGAATCAACAACTTCCCCTTGATCATACACTAAAGCACCAAGATCTTTAAAAATTTGATTAATATCGCTGATATTACTCTAAAAGAGAAAAGCATTTTTTACTCATTGTTTTAATAATTCTTTAATGAATATTTAAATATATATTCTTACCTCTAATTGTCTTATACTTGCTTCTTGTTCTTCTAACATTCGTAAATTTTGTTCTTCTTTTAATTGCTGCTGTTGTATTTGTTTCTGCGTTCTGCTATCTTGCAATTCGATTAAAGTTTCCTGTTTCTTTTCTCCAAATGGAGCAATACCCGCACTAGCTTTAGCTTTTCGAACCATTTCTTTTTCTTTTGTGGCAGCGAGTCTTTGTACAGCCTGAAAAGCATATTTATTAACGTAAACTGTATAGTGTTAAAAAAAATTATACATATATATGGATTATTACTTGGAAAGAATTTAACGCTGTTGTAAATTCATCCTGTAGCCGTTCACGTTGCATTTTACGTTGCCTTTGTTCTCCCGGGCTACTTGAGCCCGAGTTATTAGCTAGATCACGTAAATGACCACTAGTATCTTTTGCAAGTTGTTGTGTATAATGTTGTATTTGATGCCTAAAAGGAAATATTTGATACATTATTAATAAAATTAAACAATAATAAATGTTAGATGTTAATTCAATATAAATTTTCACCGTACAATTTGTTTCTAAGTTCTTGTGAATCTGTAGAACTACCCAATTGATTAACCATTTTTTGCATTGAAGATACTAAAATCAAAGGTATATATTACATTATTGTATTAAGGTAATGTTTTTATTATACTTTGATTACTTACCATTTTGTGATATCTTCAATATAGAGGTACCTATAGTTTGAGATAACCTGCTAAAATCTTGTTCCCTGGCAGGGCCACCGTTATGGTAAGAAGAAAATCCAATATCCATTTTGATTTGCTTTATGTATAGTAAAATAAAGATTAAATTATATATGCTTGTACAATATATCAAAAAGATCTTATTTTAATGAAGATTACATATTCAACTTTTACATGAGTTACTTATTTGCCAAATCGACTAACTATACAAAACAAAAAGTATTGCATACATTGTCGTATCATTTATTATTCAATGGTCATCAAAATAGCTTTTAATTAATAGCGTTAAGCCTAATCATTAAATATATTTCTTTTAAACATAAAAAGTTGAGCATCAATTAAGGGCTTCGATAGCAAATTTAATAAAAATTGTTGAACTAGAGTTAATCGCTTTGACCAGTGAGCACACACAGTTCATATATATATATATTATATATTAATTAATTATATTTAATACATTTACATGTGTATTATAATTTGTCAATGAATATTATAAAAATTATGTCAAAGTAAGCTGTTTAAATGAAATGTAACTTACGTGAAATAAATTATTCTATGATATATTTGTTTTATTTTATACCATTTAATTTTAAAACAATGAAGAATGTTGATTGTTTCTATAAACAATTAATATATATATATATAATGATTAATAAATATGATTAATAGATATGATTAAAAATCTTGAACAAATCAACAATAAACTGATAGTCAGATTACAAAAATGTCAAAAAGAACCACCGCCCGTTAACGATATTTCTCTTGTCAACAAATTAATAGGTCTACTGTATACCATATGCAGTGACTCAGAAGTATCCATTTCATAAGTATGAAAGGATGTTAATCGAATCAAACCTGCTATTTTCACAAACCTTTATGTCATTTTCTCAAGTTCACTATGGGAAGCTCTAAAACTTCTCACAAATCGATAAAAGCCTATCACAAATACTAAATAAATATAATCACTACACGTCATCCATAACAAATAAATACGTGAACATTTAAAGTCCAATTGTTCTCTTTCTTTCAATACAAAACAAAGTAAAAATATCTAAAGATAAAAAAATTAAAATTTGTTAAAATATCAATTGTCATTAAGTCGTCGACATACCGTTGAGTAGTAATCACTATTGCAGGATAATATTAATAAGTTTGTTGATTTTAAGGTTATTCACGTCTTTTTTAACTATTTTATTAGAATAGCAAACAGAACTTATTTGTCACTGATGTAGATATGTTACAATTTAGGCATCTTTGATATTTTTCACTTTAAGACTGATTTTACCGACAAAATGTATAGAATAAGACTGAATTATCGACTGGAAACAATTCTTATCAAAATACATCAGCGCTCTCTATGCACAAGTGAAACTAACACAATTTCCACTATAATATATAAAAATTACTATCATCCAGTAAATTATTTATAATCGAATCATTTTTTCATTTTCATATAAAAAGATATATATTATAAATTATTATTATTCATATAAAAGTTTAGATTTTATTTTTTAAAAACTTTTACTATTTTTATCCAATCCAGATGAGATTTTTTATAATTGCACTTAATGATCCAATGAAAAGTTCAAGATATCTAAGTTGTGGAAATAATAGTCACAAACTAGGCTATAAAAGAGAACTACTTTTAATTTATTAGAACAATACAAAGCTGTGACCTATTTGAAAGAATTGGAATAGCAATAAAGATTTTTTTATCGCAGTGAATTTAAATAGTCCCGCGGTGAATTTAAAGTTCTACGGCGCATGCGTACTGTGTTATCTTCAAAATATTACGCGGGCTAATGAATAAATTAATTTCTTCTGAATCTTTTTTAAAAATTGCCAAGTATATCTTTTATATATGTATTTGATACATATAAAGATGAGAAAGTATATACGTGTCGATACAGCAATTAATTCATATACACGTTGTAACATAATAATGCAATACATATTCTACAAAATGTGTACGGAAAAGATATGTATGGAAAAAGTGGTTAAAATCAAATCGGATTAATATCTTAATTTTTAATTAATTAAAATTAAGCTCCTGGAATTCGCCGAGGGATATAAACATAGACTCGTTGAACTTTAGCTTCCTCTATGCCCGTCTCTCTTTTTCTTTTTCTTTCTTTAGGACCTACATATGTATTAAAATTAATTCTTCTCCGAAATAAAATAAAATGAAAATTACATTAAAAAAATTCTTGTTTGTGCGGTGTGTGGTATCTGTAAATGTATAAAAAGTATTAAAAAACATTATAAGGTAATTAGTTGCTGTATATGGAATGGACAAAAGGAACCAAGGAAAGGAATAAAAGAATATGGTATTAATTAGGAAGTTAAAAGAAACTAATTACAATTATAATGCTTATTGGTAAGCGGTCTTTGCTAGATTTTACTTGTAATGTAATGTATAGCATATAAAATATGATAAACATTACACGGAAAGTAATATCCATTGCCCGGGTCTAACCACGAGGAGGTAACCGCTTCCGAAGACCCACGAGGGATGTGCATCCTGAAGATGTCCATATCCAAAAAAAATTAAACGAAAGAAAATTATTTAACTGAGAACGTTTTTTAAGAAATCTAACTCTTAGGCCCCACCCCAAGAGTTTCACCTATTCGCAAGTAATACGTTTACGTGTCGAAGTCTAACAAGGAACTGATTCAAAACAATATAAATTTTATGTTTATATATTGGCTCAGTAACGAAATAAAGTTTTAAAAAAGTCATCTAAAAACATAAAAGACAAATATATCAAAATTATTTTTTATTAAAAATACGTTAATAGGTAATGTAATATTTCAACCAATATATATGTTAAAACACACTGAAATATAAAAAGAGTGTATTAGAGAATTAAAATAAATGTTAATTATTTGTTAAAAATGTCTATTGTTGTTAAAAAGCTAGGAGTATATGTTCTGTGATCCGTCTTCCTCGAAATGCACCTTGAGACTGGCACTTTATCTTCTATGAAAATTCTTTTATTAAAAGTTGTTTATATGACTTTCCGAACGTTGCGCATATGTAGAAAGGGAATAATCAATAAATGAATAAAATTTTAGATTATAGCATTCTCATTTTAGTATTTTTTTAATTTTTACGTAATTGTTTAAACTAATGTGCATTTGTTGTAACGTTCCTATCAGTGGTGACTTTGGAGGGGGAAAATTACATCGAAAAGAATATCAAATCGAAATAATTTAATATTAGAAGTACGTAAAAAAGACTGTAATGTTCAAATCAGTACATATATGTAAAAAACACCCTGAAATATAAAAAGAATGTATTAGAGAATTAAAATAATTGTTAATTAATCGATAAAAATGTCTATTGTTGTTAAAAAGCTGGGAGTATATGTTCTGTGAACCGTCTTCCTCGAAATGCATCTTGAGACTGGCACGTTATCCTCTGTGAAAGTACTTTTATTAAATATTGTTTATATGCTTTTTCGAACGTTGCGCATGTTTAGAAAGGGAATAATACATTAAATTGCATTGAAAAATGCAAACTATGACGTCCGGTGACTCCACGTTGCTGTCATGGGAAAACTATCGGGTAAGAAGTGCCGGTGGCTTCACATTAGTGCCATGCAAATTTTACTTTACTTCAGGTGCATATAGATAAAATATGCCAAAGGGGGAATATTTTTTACAAATAATTTTTAACATATTAGAGATTTATAAAAGAGATTTTGTCACCAACGAAATGTATTTTGAAAGAGCTGTAAGTCTAATACATTATTGAATTATTAAAATATTTTTATGGATTTTTAATTACGGATATATACATGGTGTCCCATTTAAATCGACAACATAGACAAAAAATATCACCATAAATAATATTTCCAACTTTATTCGTATTTTATCAAAGACTATAAAACGTCTGACATATGATACGTAAGCGCAATTAAGGAATAGGAAAAAAAAAAAAAAAGAATTGATTAATGAAGCATCGAGTGAATATTAAATATCATCTTTATGTTTTTCGCTTACGTCATTATAATCGAGTACCTTTCCCATAAAAGCAACTGAATAATTTCCTTTACCGGGATCACCGAAAACAACAGTCTCGTTAACGATCCAACGACTATAACGTATTTCGGATAAAATAGAAAAACCGATTTTTTCGGCTAAAGATTGATTATGACCGGATGTAAAAACACCACCTACTGCTGGCAGTTTCATCGTTCTTGCCGATTGTATGAAAGCATGCAATAATGCGGATTCGACGCCTTTATTTTGATAAGTTGGATGAACGCAAAGAATATAAATGCGTAAGTAAAGATCGTGTCCAAATTGAACGTAAGCTTGGGACTGAACGGTAACTTCGTTAACTAATTGCTTTATTTGTTTCAATGATTTTCCTTCGATTATCTAAAATAAAATCAAATAAACAAGCATGTAATTCAACTTTAATGATATATACTTTCGAAGAAGATACCTTCGATGAACAAAATTTACTTGATTACGACTAAAAGTATTCATCTTTTCCGAATCACTGTTAATTCTTGTAACAGCAACTCCAACAACTCGTCCAGAAGTTCCACTGAGTGCCACCAAACTTAACGTATCTTTCATCCACGTTTTTATTAAATTTAAATAACAATTGACCGATAATTTATCCTTCAGAAATGATATTGCTTTGCACATTGGTTCATCGTTAAAGTAATGATGCTGTGTGTCGGTTTATGAAAATTAAATAATACTTAAAATTATTGAATTCAATTTAAAAAACGAATCAACTAAACTTTTATCAAACGACATGCTTCGTCATACAAAGACTCATCCAGGTCTTGTATTTTACAATAAATTGAGGAATCCCATTCGAGCGGTGCATACATTCTTGCTTCCATTTCAAGTAATTTGTCATCTTTATCATTCTTGTCCATTACTGATGAAGAACTATTTCTATAAACACACGGTTATTAATTTATTTGATTTTCTTATCGAATATGATATTCCAATTCATTATGTAATGATTTCATAATCGAATCGAATCGATTCATTAATCGAATACATCGAATCGTACAATTTTAACACAAGCCTAAATTAATATATATATTGAAGTATTAATAATAATAAAAAAATTGTTACAAAATGTTACAAAATGGAGACAGTACGATGACATTTAAATTACTTTCACGAAGAAGAACAACCTATTTCAATTTATCCGACATTATTTCAGTAAATAATTTAAATCCAATTCGTAAAACAAGGGAAAATGTAAATGATGCGATAGTTTTGCAAAGAATGTCTAATGGTTATCGAATCGTGAGCCTCGAAGAGGATCAATTTATGGAAGCATTGAATTTTATTCGAGTACACTCGCAAGAATAAAATTTCATCACGTATTAAAATATTACATTCATTGGAATTTCATTTAATTTTATTTTTATTTAGAACACACACAAAATATATATTTATGAATTTGATTCGTTGAAGTTGATCTGTTTTTTTTTCGAGATTTATTTAAATTTAGGGTTTCAATAATTTTGATCATGTTAATGCAATGCGTTCAACGATACAGGATGGTTTCTTCGAAGAGGAACCAATGTGCGAAGCTACAGATTTGTTGAATGATATGAAATCGTTAAAAACTTCGCTTAAAATAATATATAAAAAATTGTTGGACACGCAAAGTTGTTGTGCAGTTAAAGAAGGTGAAAATAAGATCGTAGGAGTTGCAATTGCTTCGATAAATTTGATGGGAGATCACGTACGATCGGAAACACGAGTAAAAGTAGATCTTTTCTTTTTTTTCCCCCCATAACACACAATTTATGTTATAATATTATTTTATTTATATTGTTATATTTGGAATGTTGTTATTTAAAAAAAAAAAGAAAATAGAATACAAACGTACAAACATAATTTGTTGAATGAGCATAATAAAATTGCTGCATTAAAATTGTTTGCATTTTTACACAATAAACGCAATACCAAATATACCATAAAATTAAGTTATATTTTTTTGTTAATCGTCAAAATATGCGTTGCGAAATTATTTCAATTATGCATTAATTGTTTATTAGAAGATCTTATTAATTTGATCCTATTTTCAATTTATATCTTTCTATTATTTTTTATCTTTGCAGCCACATCAGGGTGATGCGATTTTCAATATAATGAGCATAAAAAGTTGTGTTTTTTCAAAAGCACGTCCTTATGAACGATTAGAAATCGAGAAATTTTTTCGCATACATTTGTTATACGTAAACAAGAATAATCGAAAAAGAGGTATTGGAACTGCATTAACAAGTTGTTGCATCGATCTAGCAAGAAATCTGTTAGCACCAGCCTGCATAGGAGGATTTAGTTCAACGATAACTCAAATTATTGGTAAATAATTATCAATGGATTTTTCATATATTTTTACATTAATTTTAATATGTTTCATTTTTTGTAATATTACACGTATAAAGCACGTAAATTAGGATTTACATTACTAGCCGAAGTAAAATATAAAGATTTTCAAATATTCAACGACGAATCGGAATCATTCGAAATTCCATTCAAAAATGTGATCAATGGAAATAATTCCTTGGCTTGTATGGCTTTACCCATCAAATTATCTACACTCCCGTTACGACAATTAACGCCCGAAATTTTCAATAACAAAGAACAAACTTCTCGCATCAAATCTAAACGAAAATAATTGGATTTTATGTAAGAATAATGTTTATCAATTATATACTCCCCACAATTATTCAACATTCTATCATCTTATATTTTAAATTATTTGATACAATTTTTCTTTTACGACGAATCAAACAAAAGGTTTTTAGTTTTACAGGATTGCAAGCTCGGTCAAGTGCACGCGTACCACCCACCACCTGACCAATTTTCTAATTTACCTTTCGTAAAAAAACACGATATCTTATTTTATTAATATATTTATCCTACGTTACACATATACCCCGGATAGAATTTTTCTCGTAGATAAAATCGCATAGAGAGATCCTTATTTATAATAATTAACTTAATTACTTCAGTCATTTTAATTTTTTCATATGCAAGCGTTTTTTTATCAACGTTTGTAAACCATTCAAAAATACAGTCTCGTGTAAACATTATTTTTCGCATTAAATACGAAAATACACGATCATAAACGATAGATACTTTTTCTTATAATTCTTCTTTTATAGTAAAATGCATCTCGTTCGTGTTATTTTGATTAATACAGGCCGGCAAATTATCCCAAAATTCTCTTCTTTTAGGATGAAGATCGCGAGACATTGATAACTTCGTATTATTTATATAATAATATTCCAATGCCTCTGTTCTCACCGGTTTCCATTTTTCTGTTATGATATTTGTTATTTCCGGTGTTGGGTTTCTAAGAAAAAAAAAAAAAAGAAAAAGAAAAAAATAATATCTAATATATAAAATAATAAATAATAATAATAATAATAATAATTACCCAGTCTTAGCGAAATTAAACCACAGCGATGTCATAGTGTCAATCATTTTTTGATCCTCTTTACTCGGAGAAATTTCCTTAAATAATTGTTCACCAACCGGAAAGAGATAATGCAAATCATCGGCATGAGTAACACCATAATCTGCGCTATCATCACCGAATATTTTGCTAAACGAGACACTACCTTTGTATGCAAAGTAATAAAAATAAATAGGAGACGATTGGGTTTTAAAGTAATCACGAATTGCAGTACGTGCACCATGGTTGAACCAAGCATCGCTGTACATCTGAATCAAACAAAAAAGAAAAAAAAAAAACAATATATTAATATCTTATTCAAATTTATATTATCGTAATTTTTAATTATTTTGATACAAATTTTTTCTACGAGAATTTAAAAAGATTTAAGATCCAAACACATTCTAGATTTATATTATATATTAGGCAATTCTTATATATATAATTTGTGCAACAAAAATTTCGATATTGAAAAAATATGAGATCTAATAATACGTTTTAATAATTAATCATGATATAACAAATCGTACAATAAATATAATAAAAAGAAAAAAAGAAAATGTGATTACTGTAATACGTTTAACGATAAACGCGGCCCTGAAATCGGATTTGTAATACGTATTACGCAGATAATATTTTTTGCATCTTTTCCTTTATATATATGCTAGTTTTGTATAATATTATTCTAAGAAAACATGAAAATTATCCATGATAAGGAAAAATTGAAAAATATCGGAAAATTTATGACGCAGCAATATTGCATCTTCGCGATGCATTTTAATTAACATACTAGTTATCATTTTGAATTATCCCAAGGCACCACTATAATCTCTTTTCAAACTTATAATAGTAAAAAAATTAAATTACTTTCCTCTTCCAATATAATTATAGTTATTCGATCTTGTAATTATCACTTATTATTTTTCTAAACGTCAACATATTAAACGTTTTCACGATTTTATTAAATTTAAGATAACTATATTCGATAAACGATTTATTCATGCTATCAAATTAAGTATACTTAATAATTGCGTATACTATAAGTATCAAACAATTATAGAACGTGCACTTTTCGTTTTATCATCATGTTTCTTGAGTTCTTACTTTTTTTTTCTTTTTTTTTTTTTTTTTAATATATGTGCATATACATTTTTTTGTTAATTCTTTAATCATTTGATTCTAATTATCGATCAAGATTTTTACGATTCGGTTTTATTGTTTTTAATGGAATTGTTTTCTTTTTCAAACGAGATAAAATTAAAGATATAAATGTATCAGATATGAATTATTACTTACATCAACAACTTGCATGCGAGTAGAATTATCTATAGGATTTCCTTGGAAATAAAATTCCCGTATCGCTAGACTTATTTTATCGTGTAGATAATCGGGACAGGTTTCACCATGCAGCAAGGTAACCGGTGCAATGTTCGCAAATTCATCGTTCATTCTTTTTATCAGTTCGCCTTTGGACTTGGTATACAGTGCTGAAATCAATGAATTATTTTATGCTTCGATAAAATCCTTCCGAGAAATCCTTCGCCAATTTTTTCTTTTTCCTTCGCGTACAAGAAAAACTTGGAGAAAAAAAATTTGTAAAAATATTTACGATCTAGTTCACATTTCCAAGGATTTCTAAATTTTCTAAATGTACTCTTTTTAGATATTTTTAAAGAAATCAGGAATAAAAAGTACATATATACTTCCGACATTTTTCTTTTTTCTTTTTTTTTTTTTTACAAAGAAAAACACTTTACTTTTTATTACACTTACACGGTACTTTGAGTGATCCTTCTTCTGAAGTAATACCAGTCATCCATGGAATGTCTGTCATTTCTCCAAGTTTTGTTATAATTGCAGGATCTTTAGTAATGAATGCATTTGGATGATCTGGTTCGATTACTGGTCTGAATGGTATCATTGGACAATAACCAAATTTCTGGAAAATTTTTTTAATAAATTTTTACCTAGGTATATATATA
>NW_014569625.1:604234-610557 GCF_001313835.1 Polistes canadensis
CTTTGTGGAATTAAACTGAATGAAATATCATATTATTATATGTAAGAAAAAAAAAATATAGATATCTATTAAAATATTATATATAAGGAGTCTTATATAATTGGCGATTCAAATTTTCAAAATTATTTTCCCCTAAACAAATTTTATATTTAATATTATTAACTCGAACTTTTTCCCAAATAAAATTATTCCATTTCTTGATCGTTCGTGTATCATAAATTTATACAAATATATATATATATACGAACAATTAATTAAAATAATTCCAAATGAAAATATAAAAATAAAAACGTGTCGTTTAACACTTAACCACGTTCCTCGAATACCTATATATCAATATATATGCACAAAGTAAACGAAACAAGCCATACGATATAATATTTCCTGATATAAGATAAACTGTGAAGTTGTAAAAGATATTAGAAGAAGAAAAAAAAAGAATTACACGAAAAGAGAAAGAGAGAGAGAGAGAAATAGTTGCATAACAAGACACGTAATACAAGGTGTCATATCCGCATAACATTGTGCATTATGTTACAACTACTGCAAACATTTCATTGGCAAGGTTTACCTGGTCAACTTACATAATGATTAATCAGAGAGAGAGAGAGGAAGAACTATGAATAAAGATATAGAGAAACGAGAAAAAAAAGTAAGTAAATAGAAATTAAAAGAAAAAAAATAAATGATATAATTCTAGGTCTACCGGCCAAGGATTTTATTCTCACTTTCTAGTTAAACGATCTTACCCCATTAATAATACAATACACAACATCTGTGAACACGCAAACGCGTAATTAAGCGTAACTTTATTGCATTTAAAAGCTTGTAATTGTTGAACCGTAGAAGATTTCTGATAGCTTGACAGTAGAACCTGTCGTCATTGTCAACAGATATCTTGACAAGTAATGTACCCCCCCCCCTCCCTTTTAATCGTTGATGCAAACACAACCATAATCGATTTCAAGAGACACGAAACAGTTTTACCGTTGACTTGATTTATAATCTCGTTACTTACTAACGTTCTCATGATCATTAGAAAGTATTCGCTTACTAGTTTTATAAGTGGAACAACACACACCACCATTCATTCGGATTGAGTTTAAATTAACAAGAAAGATTTTCTTTTTCTTCGTATTAAAAGAATCATCTAAGAAATTGTTCATATAGTATATATCTTGTAATTTATTAGAATTCATTATTTAAGATAATCAATTTGTTTCTTTCAACATTCGTGTGTGATTCTCTCGTAGTTTAATTTTCTAAAGGTTTCACTTCTACCGCGTGTCAACTGCATGCATATATTTCTTTTTTTTGTCATTTACCTGAAAGTGTCGATCGGTACCAATAATATCGTAAGCATCTTTAGTTCTCAAACATTCAATGAGAGCTTTGGAATCGTCGGTAGGACAATTTACAAGTTTTCCAACACTTTGAGCCTTAATTTTAGCTGTTCCTTGCCTGGTCAAAGTCCAAGGACAATGAGCTGTTCCACTTTGTGATATAGCACGATGGAAAAGACCTATAATGTAACAAATGTATCGCGTTATTATATAATTATTTCTTTTATACTTTTATATATATAATATTACGTTATTTTTTTATTAATAAAAATAAACCAATTCTATCTCTATGCAATTTAAAAATAAATGCAAATTTCCATTGCAACGCGCGTGAGTCCCCTTTATTTTTTATAATTATCCGCCACACAAAAAAAAAAGGGTTAAATAAATATTTTCCATTTTTTATCTAATTATTAGTCCTTAGAAAAAATCCAATTATTTTCAACGTTATCCGGAGACAATGTATTAACAAAGCGTTCGATTATTACGTGTTTATTTAAGATAATAGATAAACAATGTGAGAGAGGGGGAGAAAGGGAGAAAGAGAAGCAAAGAGAAAACAAATTAGACGATCACTCCTACCTCATTTTGATGAATCATCGTTAATTACGTGACGTCGTTTGGTTGTTTTTTTTATTTCCTCGTTCTACTACTTTTATCTTTTTTTTTTTTTTTTTAAATCAATAATTTACGATTCATTTTTGACAAAACGCGAGTTAGAATTAAATACAATATTTTCTTTAGTTTTTCTTTTCTTTTTTGATCTTACCTTTCGAGAGATTGCTCATCATGTGATAATGAACGCTAGCACCACCAGCACTCTCACCAAAAATTGTCACCCTGTTAGGATCGCCACCAAATTCAGCAATGTTTTCGTTAATCCATCGAAGTACTTGAACCTGATCCTTCAAACCAAGATTTCCCGGACATACCAAATCTTCCGTACTCAAAAATCCTAATGGACCAAGCCTAAATGAATAAACATATCCAACATTTTAATCTCGAAATATCAGGATTTTTTTTTAAAGTCATATCGTTCTTATTTTTAAATCAAACTTTTCTCTACTCGGCGTTGTACAAAATTATCTTCCACATTAGTACGCGATTTATTTTTAAGAAAAATTAAATGTGTAAAACAATGAATAACTCGGAAACGATAATAATTAACGATAGTATAATATTCCAATAAAAATTGTATGCTTGTTGTTGTTGTTTTTTTTTTTATCTTTTACCTAAAATTCATCGTAACGAGGACAACGTCGTGATCCAAAAAGAATTTCGGTCCGTAAAATTCGGAATGACCAGCACCGGTGACCCAGCCACCACCATGAAACCAAACCATAACAGGAAAACTATTTAGTGGATTTTTGTCTTCCTTCGTTTTAGGTAATTTCGGTGTATAAACGTTCAGGTAAAGACAATCCTCCGTTCCGACGATTTCTTCTTGATCAGTGTAAATGTTTCTTTGAGTGCATATCTCTGCATCTTTTTTTGCATCTCGCGTTCCCTTCCACGCGGTCATTGGTTGCGGTAGCTACAAAAAACAAGTGAAGAAAATTAAAGAAAAAAAAAAAAACAAATCGATTACAAAAATATGCATCAACATTTTTCAAAGTCGCTATTACTATAAAGTTACTATTTACGCAAATAAAATGTAAATTAAATGCATCTATAAATTGACGCGTTTATGATCATGATTACTATTATTATTGTTATTATTATTATTACGTTGTTGGTTGTTTCGTATTTTTATCGAAAAATTTATCATAATACAAACGCACTTTCTTTTCTAAATAAAACACACACGCACATGATATGACTACGTACGTTTAAATCACTAATACGAGAAAATAAGCTTATTACTAATCGATTTGAAATAAGTATCGATAATAACCGTGTGGATTATGTTAAAAAAGTATGAAATATTTTCTCTTTTTTTTTTTTTCTGACACGTAGATACTTATAGTAGTAAGTATTAAATTTTTAATTAGCTTGTTTCTCAAAGTATATATAAATATGTAAATCTTTGAACGGGTTTTTATTAGAAAAAAAAAAGTGAACGTTAACATTGATTGAAACTTTTGAATAGTCATGAATTCCGTGAAGGGTTGCGTCAGGGGTGGTTGCGTCAGGGGTGGTTGCGTTAGAAAATTACATCAGTGTTTTATTTTTTATTCATATGCAAACTAAATATCAGTATATAGATTATATTTTTAATAATAATTATTATTTTTCTCTTATCTCATTATTATTATTTTCAAATAATTAATCGAAATTTTTTCTTTAATCGACTCGAAAAATTATTTCAATCATTATTATATATAAAAAAAAAAAAACAACAAGAAAAGAAAGAAAAAAATATCCTAATCACCTTTCGAAAGGCCAACAGACGCTTATTATTACTTTGGAATCTCGTTTTTCTTCATTTTCGTTTCCCGTTTTCTTAATCACATCATTTCATTCGATTATTTTTCATTTCTCGAATCTGTCAACATCAAAGATATCTTTCATTTACCGATTATATTCATAAAAAAATCGAGATTAATGTATCCGAAGATTACTTTTATATAACGAAATAGTTATTAATATTCTGAGATACTTTTACTTATTGCATAAATTCATGTTGTTCCTTTTTGCATTCTCAATATCAAACGGGGAACTAATCTAAATGAAATGCATACAAAAATTTTAAATTCTCCTTCACATGTCGGAATTATTTTTTTTATCTTTCTTTTTTTTTTTTTTTTTTTTATATTATATTTCAGACCGATAACAAGTAGACACGTTTATTTAATTTCTTACGGTTGCAAATATTCGATTGTAAAAAATAAACGGAAATTAGGATTTATCTTGTTCTTCCTTTTATTATTTTTGCCTGTTATCATAATTTTAAAATATGTTCTTAGTCAAAGATACGCGATTTATTTATATATTTGAATTATTTAACACTATTACCAATTCTTATATTTTAATAAATGCAACATAACGCGATTTACAGACGTAATACCTAAACGTAATATTTACACTGACGTAATATTCTTATTACACGCTTGCGTTTGTATATTACACAAGCGTACGTGTGAAGAAAATTCCTTATAGATTTTTCTTTAATGACAATTAAAAATAAAATTGTTCGAAAATAAACAAAGAAATATTTGATTGTAATTAATTCGCAAATACACCGTTCGCAATATCGAAAAAGAAAATTAATTGCCGTGCTTTTTTTTGACTCGACATTTGTAAAAGATGAAACATAATCGAATAAAATGAACTCACCTCGAATCTAAGTTTACCGATTGGCGGCAAGGCATAAGGAATACCAAGAAATCCATCGAATTTACGTCCGTGTCTCGTTTTCATGATCAATCCATTTAACGTGCCATTTTTAATTCTAACTTTGGGTTCCTCGTCTTGTTGATTTTGACAAGATGTAGAATGCACGAAGGAAAGTAAAGAAGAAAGGCAAAGTAAAATTGCCAATGTCCAGAAACAAAATTGGTACTTCGGCAACATCTTTACGCAGGTGAAAGCTGTCCAATGACCTACTTGATTAAATTTCTTCTTATTTCTTTTGTTTTATTGCAAACTTGAACGATAACTTCGAATCTCTTACAACACTAGTAAATGAAAGTTTCGATTTTTTGTTTTTATTTTAATTTTTTCTCTTCTCCTTCTTCTTCTTCTTGTTCTTTTTTCTCCCCCACGTTTTTAACCTAATAGACAAATAAACGAAAATAAATGTAACAATATTTCTAAATAATATAATATAAAAATTGTTTAATAGATTTAACGAACATACATTCATTGTATCTGTAAATGAGTGTTTTATATTCATCGAGAAATGGTAAAAAAAAAGAAAAAAAAAAGGAAAAATTCAAGGTTAATTAAAAGAACTCGAATTTGTAGGCATGGGATTCGAGTTGTTCGATTTGAATATTTCAAACAATTCGATACTCAAAAAACTTTGAATTCGAATCTTCGTAAGCTATAGCTTATCCTCTAAACACGTTTACTATTGTGCTCACAGTTATCATTTTGAATATATACTAATCATGGTATAAATACTTTTATTATAATTATCTTTCTTTTTTTTATTTATTATTGTAATTCGAATAAATATATGTACGTTTCTCGTATGTTCTGTTGTTGTTGTGTTGCGTGTATATATGTGTGTTTGATATTAAACTTATCAGGAAATCAGTTAAATTCAATTTTAATTATAAAAATAATTTGTTTAATCATTTTAACCAGTTATCAAAATGAATAACCATAATTACGTTTGAATAACGAAAAATCAAGCTTTTATTAAAAATCATGATTTAAAATAAAAAAAAATACAATTAATATGAAACAAAAAGTTTGTATTTAAATCTATCAAAGAACAACACCCCATGTTTATATCGATAAATTAAATATTAAATATATTTCCCACGATTATACTCGAACGATAAACCATGAACACTCAATATTATTAAATTCGATTATATTTCAAATAAAATTAATATATGAAAAACGAAACGTATATATATATATATATTTAAACTTACCGAAAAACACGGTATTCACAATCATCAAAAAATCCTTACGAATTTGTATAGAGAAGTATGTGTTGGAAGAGGGATTAAATATTGTCGGTGTTCGATCCTTGATGGTTTAAAACCGACTAACCAAGATCGGTAAAAGTTGTGATGGTTCCGCTAATCGATGTTTGATCGTAAATGCACACACACTCGAAGTTTCCTGACGTATTGCTCGGTTCGATTATTGCATCTGTCTTTTCCTCCTCCTCTTCCTCTTCCTCCTTTTCCACCACCTCCTCCTCCTCCTCCTCCTCCACCTCCTCACCTTCTCCCCGTTCATCATGCCCACTACCTTTCGCAACATTTCCCTCCTCGTCTCACTTTTCAACGTCACCGAGATCTTTCATCCTTGTTTTTTTTTTCCTCTTGATATTTTCGTTTTGTTATTTTTTTTCTTTTT
>NW_014569625.1:610607-612215 GCF_001313835.1 Polistes canadensis
ACCACCACCCGCCACCACCCCCCGCCAGCCCCGTTTTTCGTCATTATTATCAAGTCAACGTGACCAACAGCGATAAGGAAGAATTTTTTTTTTAAAGGATAATTACATGCTTCAATCTATGGGAAGACATTTCCTAGAACGTGGAACCCCATGTTTAAATGTACGAGAAATTTAGGTATTCTCTTCTTTTTGATCTTATCTGTACTTTGATATTATTATGTTTTTTTTAATTTGTTTTCCTTTTTTCCTTATACGTATACACATACACGCATTATACGCATACATGTTTATGCATTAATTAAAACACAGGTATGTAGTTTGCGTATTATACAAAATATAATTTTTATTAATGTAAGTATAATATTTTTACGATAATTATCAATATTTCCTCTGGGATTGAGATGCAAATATATTTTCTAATGACAATTTTTTTTTCTCCCCCCCCATATAACCTTTTAATCATCGTTTTAAATTTATCAGCGTAAAAATAGATCAACATACGCTCATTCAATGTTATTATACAATAGTTTATTGTTTCTTTTTTCATTTTCATTATTCTCTTCGACTACAATGTTTTTTATAATTGTACTTTCAAACAAGAGATTATATCATTACGATTGAGTAATTGATTAGATCGATTAAGTAACATTATTCTTAAAATTGATATCAATAATTAATTAATTAATTTATCATATCGCGTATACACATAATTACGGTTTTAATGTAATGATTATATAATAAACTTTACCGCGCATAATAGAGCTTACTATTTTCTCGATTGATTATTATGGAATAAAATTTATTTCGAATTTTTCCTTTTCTTATTAGAAAAAAAAAAAATTAAATTATAAATATGTAATTTATGTTATATTGTGTCCACCACGTCTGATATGAAAAGTAATTCTTCCAACGACAATAACAATAGCTATAAACGAAACGATGAATAAAATATGATAGAATATTAATTAGATTGATTTAGTAGTACACGATAGTATAGATAATGTCTGTCAATATTCAAAGTTATTTGCAAAGATAACATTAATGAATAAGTATTGTATTATCTTTGAACATTCGTATGCTCGTTCAAGAACATGTGATAAGTAAAAAAATAAAAATTCTGCCACTAAAGAAATATAAATCAATTATGTAACAATAAGTTATATAACATAACATAAATACATAATTTGAGAGGATGAAAAATCAGGGACGGCACGAAAAACTATTGTTTTTTTTTTTCGCGAATTAAAAACAATGTTTCATTCTTTTAATATATTATATTTTATTTTTTTGATTTAAAATTTGGACTCAAACGCGACACGAAGAATCTAGCACACAAAAATATAACCGAGCTTGAATATTCGCGATATTATTACCCTTAAAACAATTTACAATTAGTTACAATGTTTTGTTTGTGTAATAATTTAATCTAATATGAAATATTATTATTTAATATTATTACTAAGTTTACTCTTAGGGAGGTTGTTTTTTGGACGGGTTTAATTAAGATGAACACTATATTTATCCGTTGAACGTTTCGTCTCTATTTGAGACTTCCTCAGCAACTAAAATTATTTATTATGACATATTATTTTATATACAAATACCAAA
>NW_014569625.1:613520-628814 GCF_001313835.1 Polistes canadensis
GAGACGAAACGTTCAACGGATAAATATAGTGTTCATCTTAATTAAACCCGTCCAAAAAACAACCTCCCTAAGAGTAAACTTAGTAATAATATTAATAAATTTTGGATAAGAAAAAAAATCTTGATTATGTTAACATTATTATTTAATTTAAATATACGATAGCTAATAGTAAAAAACCCAAATGCAAACGATAAGCAAGGTAATGATAAAAAAACATGATCCCTTTGAAAGTAAACATTGTTACGGTTATTGTTCGTGTTGCATTAATGTTCGAAATTTTGTGATTTACGATGATACACTAGTTTCAAAATAAATTCGACGCTTGGTTGAATTTCTTTCGCGTTTAAGTCTAACGTAAGACCGTCCCTGAGTAAAATGAGCTAATATATATGACAATGTTATTCACCGTAGGAACTTGAATATCATACAAATTAGAATGTCATGTTCTAATGAAATAGAATCGTCTTAAGAATAATAAGGAAAAACTCGGTAATTTCGTTGAGAATTGCACAATAAATATCGTACCAGGCGTAACGTTTATCTCAAACGAACTTTTGAATACTGTAACCTTCTACGAACGAACGAACGAACGAATGAACAAATGAACGAACGAATGAACGAACAAGTTTTCGACGAAGGTCTTTCAAATGTTTAGCATTTTGTTATTTTCGAGATCAGATAAACCACGTGATAAAAAGACTCCAAGAATTTACATTCTAAATGCAAGAATTTTTATATATATATATAAAATAATTAATTCAATCATATGTTGAGAGAGAGAGAGAGAGAGAGAGAGAGAGAGAGAGAGAGATACAGGATATAAAACTGACTCTGAAATAGCCTACTCTATTTCACCCAGTTGATTTGAAGGACGGAATTTATTTTCTCTATTGATACGTCACTTTGATAAATTCCTTTACACGTATGCTTCTAAGAAATCAAATATGTTTATCTATATGTTCAGCAGTTGTCGCATATGATTAGGATAATATTTAATAATTGAAGGATATTGAATTAAACACACAACCCTCGCATAAACCTATACAATAGGGTGAATAATAATTTCGATCACGCAACTTTCAAGTTGTACGCTATATAACTAAATTTTGCAATATTATAACTTTTTTCAAGTTTATTATTATAACATAATTATTATAAAAAAAAAAGAAAGTCATTAATCGTTCTACAATAATTCTAATGTAAGTAAAATTTCAATCGGTATAACTAAAAATAATAGAATTCCGGTTTACAAGTAATGTAAAAAAAAAGTATTTAGATTTTAATTATTACTTTTTTTATTATTGCAAGTATTTCATTTAAGTTTGTATTAAAGTAAAGTCAAATAATTATTGCAAAATTTATTATACACACAGAGAACCGTGTGTTGCAATAATTCAGCATCTAGCTTTACGATCAAATGCACATTTATTGACCGAGGTAATAAGATTTCAATCAAAAGTTACATTTCTTTTTAAATAGATAGCAGCAATATTAACCATGTTGATAATTTATCTTTCCTTTAACAGTTGATACAGTAAATTTCTGTGTATTAACTATCGAACGATTCCTATCTTACCGACAAAATTGCGAGTAAAATTACTGTAGATGGCAATAAAAACTGGATAGATCGGAAGTTGGAGGTAATTTTCCAGAAATTTCCCAGGAGACGATCACTCGCATCACGTTTCACCACTCCCTATTTCTTCCCCCGCCATGCTAGTTTCGAATTTATCGTACAAGGGGTTCGAAGACTCACCCCTTGTTGAAGGGTGGCTTTGTGGTTCGTGGAATAGGGCTTCACCCCTCCGGAAAAAGGTGAACCATGATGCCGTCCGTAAAAATCTACGCCATTTTGTAGATCAAAACCAAGGAACCACTGTGTTTATTGCGCAGTTCATTTATGATATCATTATTTCTACACACTAATCATATTATTCAGAATTTTTATTTTATTTTAATGCATTTGTATCTGTTAGGTTTATCGTGAAACTTGTAAATTTTACATACTTCAAAGATTTTATTATCTTATACGAAAAACAATGAATACTTTGTACTATATTCATGAACATAATTAGAAAAGACATTTGCACAATTTATACAATAATTATTTTTTTATTGTTGATGCATTCGTAATAGACTTAAAAAGAATGCAACCAAGGAAGATACTCTAAGTTTTTCTATTTATAAGTCAAGTTATTTCAATGCATTCTGTGGGGTTCTGTTGGATCTATAAAAAAATTAAAAATAGAAATGCGTACATAGAATAAAAATTTGGGATGATGCGTACGTATAAAGAATAGAATTTATTTAGTTTCAATAATATCCTATAAACGAAGTGAATTTTTGTTAAAATCATTATAAAAAAGAACATTCAAATATACTAAAATATTTTCTTATTGTTTTAAATCTGATAATGCGTAAAGTTTTTTTACAATAAGAACGTATATTTGTTATATTTCATTATTTGATTATGTCACACAAGTTTTATGTAGATGAAAATAATATTTTCTGAAGATTCTTTAATTATGAAACATCTATAAAAAATAAATAATACCGAACATAAAATTGTTTTAGACATATGCCATAATTGATGCAATAAAACACATAAAACTTGTATTATATGTGCGTATATTGCATTATTATATGATACAAACGTACACGAATACACGCATTTCTATTTTTACGATATTATAAAATGATTTTCTAATTAATTACAATGTAATAAAATTAAATATTCATAAAATTACGTAACCGAAACAAAAAAATATCACTTAAGATAACTTTAACCCAACTAGTGTCGCCATCTGTTCATTCTAATTTCGCAATTGAGACTTTGCAAACCACCATTTTGTTTCGCGACTTTATGATTTTACGTTCTCCACTACGCCTACCGATATTAAATACAAAAAATAAATGAATTGTATATTAAAATTATTTATAACAAATAACTGAAACGTTAATCGTACAAATCATGCATATTTGTTGCACAAAAGTGCACAACTTATGAGAATTTTTCGTTATAATTTTAATAATCCTCTTGTGTGTGTATTAAAATACATAAACATTTTCTCTTTATAAACAATAAATAGTTATTATAATTAAATATATTAAAGTAATAATTTGTTAAGAATAATTAAATAAAAAGTATCTTCATTATACATCAGATCGGGGCTAATAATCTAGTATCGAAATTCTTATAGAAAAAAGTTGCATATAAATATTTTTTATATTTAATTAATCGTTTCAACACACAACAAATTTATTATTTCCCAACACTTTCATGGCGTATATTATTGAATCCTTGTTCTATTTAAATAATTAAAATTACTAAGCTAGACGCTGTTTTCGTAATCTAACGCAAACTCTGCTTAAAAAAAATCTTGAAAAAGAAAACAAAAAAAAGAGCAAACATTTTCTTACTAACACAAATAATTAGATATATTAAAGCTTAAATAAATCTAAATTAAAAATGATTATCGTTAAATGCAGAAACTATATATGCGTTCTTCAAATTTTTCGGTACTCATTAGAAAAATATTGTTCAACCCGATGAACACACAGGAAATAAAGAAAAAGAAATGAAAAAACGTAAAAAAAAAAAAAAAAAAAGGGAGAAAGAAGAAAAGTAAGAATTCAGTTCGAAGCTGCAACGAAACGATTCATATGCTTTCTCATAGAATTAGAAAGAGAATGGTCGAAGAGAGGAACGGGCAACAGGCACTTCGTGGAAATAGTATAATTTCTAAGGCAATAAAGGTTAAACGAGGGTTCTTGGCCTTCAATTATTAACAGACCGTCCATAGACGGTAAAGCACAAGAATTCTTAAAGAGTCCATTCGATGATCGGTTGGTTGTTCGTCGTCGAAAAATCCTATAACTAAGTTTCGACCATTAAAATTTACGATCTGCGAGCTATAATTCGGAAAATATTTTAACCAACCGATGCCGCACAATCGTTCTACATAAATAATATCTTTCCAAGATAATCCTTTTTTTTGCTTTATTTCTTTTTTTTTTTTTCTTTGACAGGTGCATACACGTAAACATAAACTAATGCACGCATGCATGCACGAACGAACAAACGAACGAATGATGAACAACATTTCATAAATGTTCATTAAAATTTGTTTGTCTTTTTTTTGTTAAAATTTTCAAGAAAAACTCGAGAAAAAAGTTCAGAAAGCGAAGAATCAGATGGTTGCATTTTCTTTTCGATCGAATCAAACTTTACCGATCTTTTTTCTTTCTTTCACTTTCTCCTCGTTGTAAGAGCATCAAAGGAAAGAAAGAAAGAAAGAAAGAAAGAAAGAAGCAAGCAAGCAAGCAAGGCAATGCGTGTTGGTGTATATACGGGCATCTTGCCTAAAGCGACAGAATCAAACTTGAGGCGTGTTGCCAGTGGCAACCGATAAAATTCTCGAGGACCCTCTTGATCCCCTTTTCGAGAACCGACTTGCCAGGAATTCCTTCTGATCGTCCCAGTTATTGGCCGATTGTCGACTTATTAAATTTCATCGTTATACGATTTTAAACTTTGTCATTCTACCACATATTTTTAATCCAATCAAATTTTCTTATTTTAATTAATCATTAACTATAAGAAATATAAATTCCGATTTTCGAAAAAGAAATTCTATAATCATAACTATATTAACGATATTTTTCTTTCGAATTAATGATTGTGTTACTATGAATATATAAACGATACTAAAACAATTTTCTAATTAAACTTACGAATGAAAGTTATTGATAAATAATAAAAATTATTTGAAATGTGGACGGAATATGTTAAGGATCGAAACAACATCAAACGTGGGTGTGTTGTGGCAAAATGTATAAGAAAAAAATAAAATTAAAAAGAGAAAAGATTGAGAAAAGTTATGGGGAGGGTGGTTTTTTTTTTGTTTTTCGAGAATGGAAAATGAAATAAATAAAAATATCCTGGGCATCCTGGAAATAAAATGTATTGTTGGTGGGCGCTTTTGAGAGTCCTGAGCCACGATTTCCGGGACGCGCGAAAACGGGGGACATCGACCCTTCGTCCGTATTGGGTCGAGAAAATACGCTCCTCGGGGTCGATATTGAGAACAGGAGGAACAGGAGAAAAGCAATGGGGAGAGAAAAGACACACCCCTCCATCCACGAAAAACTCTAATGCACGCCATGAGTTTTCCACCGGGAGACTGTGAAAAATCGATACTTACAACCAACGCTTTCGTACCAATCCCAACAGGAGAACAAAACAAGGAAATACATCAGATTATTATTATTATTATTATTATTACATTCACCCTAATAAGAAAAAGTTTTCATTAATTAATATAGTTGTAAATTAAATATACTTCGTTTCTATCCTATTTATATAGTAATTGCATTCTGAATTATAATTTTTAGTTTATTTTCTAGTGCAATTGCAGCATGCATAGTTGCATTCGCTGACTTTGATACAAAATTTATGCAACTTGATAATAGAATTATTTTATATAGAGATAACATATACAAAGTTATTAAATAAACTTCTTGCATACTAATTTACAAAGTTAGATTTATTTTGCAACCCGAAAAAAAAAAATACTTCGCGGACTGTTAATATGACATCTCTCATTAAATTTTGTTCTGTTGTGTCTCACAGTTGCAAATTAAAATAAAATAATTCTAACCAAATGTACGAATAATAATCGTTATTTCCTTGTATTCCGTATTTAATGAATTCATCATTTTCATTGGTATAACACATTAACTCTATCTTTTTACCGATAACATTTTTTTTTTGGGGGGATTAGAATAAGAAACAGGAAATTAGGTATATTTGTAACCCTGTTAGAAAAAAATTCGGTTGAAAATCGAATAGTTTCGAGTAGCCGTTAAACCAAATCCGGAAGTTGTCCTCGCGTACAAGGAGAAATCTTTTTCGTGGTTTTACGAGGGGGTTGAACGAACGAGTGTATATATATATATACATATATACTTGTATACAAATGTATATGCATGTGAATAGTTTATATACGTGTGTTTGCATGTATGTATGTATGGTTGAATGGTTAACGAGATCTTCTCTCGTTTCATAGGTATTAGGCACTTGTACGTGTATAAAGTATACTCTAAGCTATATATATATGTATATGTATATACCTATTGCCGTTCTTATAATATACAAGAAATACATACATCATAGAATAGAAATACATACACCCGTATTCTTCTAATGCAATGGCGTATCATTTATTTCATTACAAATACCAAACTTTTATCGATACCTCACAGACAATTTCTTTATTTATTATACTTATTCTCAGTTTTATTTTTAAATTATTATCTTGCTAAAAAAAAAAAAAAAACGAGTTACCGTACCGACGTAAAATTAATAAAAGTAAATAAGTAAGCACGTGTATTATATCAAAATGATATTGGATAATAATTAAAAATACAAAATTAAAAAAATAATGTTTCACACGGTTCCTATACTAAACGCATATAGTATAATATATATGTAGATAGGTCGTGTAAATTCTTGATTATGGTAGATTACACGTGCTTCGTTCTCCGAAAGGTCGTGCTCGTTCGAATGGTACCAAGCAGCTTTTTAGTATCGAGCAAGGACAACGCGGCCTGGTTTTCACCGGCATATATAGAAGTGGAATTCAAAGAGAGTGCTCTCGCCATTTGCTATCGAAAACAACAAAAAAAGAAAAGAAAAGAAAAAAGAAAAAAGAAAGAAAGAGAAAGAAGGAGAACAAGCGGATATTCAAGCAAAAGGGCACGATTCCCTTCTCTCTCTCTCTCTCTCTCTCTCTCTCTTTCACTTTATTTGCCCCCCGTTCCTCTTTCTTTCCCTGGCCAGTGGCCCCCCAAACCCTCACCCCACCCAACCCGCCCCCCTCTGGTCCCCTTTACCTCTTCCTCTTCCTCTTCCTCTTCCTCTTCTTCTTCTTCTTCTTCTCTACTCACTCACGGGGTCGTTATCCCCTTTCGTATTTGGGTCACCGTTCGTCGCTTCTTCCTCATGGGGCGCCTAACGCACTGATTTTTGTTGTTTCACTCTCTCTCTCTCTCTCTCTCTCTCTCTTCCTCGTTTAAATCCATGGGAAAATTTTCTATCACGATATCACATCGATTGGTTAACATGCTACCATTTATTTTTTCTTTTTTCTCCATCTATCTCTTTCCCGTTTGACTTATATATTTATATTCGCATAGGAGAATGATAAATGTAATTATTTTTTCTTCGAAAGGGAAATATTAATGTGATAGTGATATTTCTTTAATCTAATAACGAGATAATGAAAGATAAAGATGAAGATAAAGATAAAGGGAACGAGAACGAGAATGAGAACGAGAGGGAGAGAGAGAGAAAAGAAGTGAAAGAGGAAGTAAAAGTTTATTTCGAAGAAGAAACGAAATGGGAGACTACTTTCACGACTATTAATTATTTTGATCATTCTCTCTTTCTTATTCTTATTAATTATATTTCTTATTAACAACGTTATTCTTCCTCTTTCTTATATAATTTCTAATTATACTTTGCCTTTGCATTATCGATTAAAATATTATCGAGTCGTTGACCAAATCTAATTGTCAATACTGAATCATTTAATTTGTATATTAAAAATAAACACATTTGAGAGATAAAGATAATAAGAAAAATTCAACTGAACAATATTTAACTTTACATATGACAATGAAAATGGGTGATTCTAACGAAAATTTCAAATAATTACAAAATGAATTTCGTTTTTACACCGTTAAACTTCGGAAAGGAAAAATCCTAGCTGCCTAAACTAACAAACGTTCAGGTATCAAATATTTTCTTCCCTTTTCTTCACAAGAAAATTCCTTCCCTAAAAGGAAAATTCGTGACTTAGGACTAACATAAAAAATAAAAAAAGAAAACGGTCAGAAAATTCCCCGACGTTTTTATACCTGAATTTTTGTTCCCTTTTTTAACTTCCATCGTTCGGTTTCGGTTTCTTTATTTTTCTTTTTACTTTATTCTGTTATTTTTTTTTTTTCTTCGAAAAAAATAACAATCCATCCATCATGTTCAGAATGTTCAACCGACGTAGTAGGTACAATCGATCGGCATAAAAGACGCCGTCTGGAATACGGACACGTTCGTATTTCGAAGGTCTAACGAACGACCCTAGAAATTCACAAACCTAAAAAGCACGCGGGGATTAGGATAAATTTACAATTATTTTCATTTGTCATTATTATTATTATTATCATTGTTATTTCACAATGAATTGCGATTTTGTAATATATCGAATATAAATTTATTAATGATATTAATAAATAACGCTTAGAATAATTATTATAATAATTATATCAATGAAAATAATATAGAGAAAATTAAGATGAATGTTGCATAGTAAAAAATTAATTTAATTCATTCGATTTGTAAAATAAATAATTGTTGATCTTTTAGGTTTCTTTTTTCATACGAATGATTGATATTAATATATTACATTTTTGTTGAACTATTAAAAACTAAAAAAAAAAATAATATTAAATAAAGGAGATAAATTCTAGCATGGAGATGATAATTCGTTGAAATTCGACTTCGAAAGTTGGTGAAACTATTTGACCACGTTTTCTTCCATTTCAGGTAGTAAAGAGAAACTCGAATATGGAAAAAACGGAGAAAAATTTTCTGGTCAAAGATAAACAAAGAGACGGCAGGCAATTTCGTAGTTGCTTGTCTTGCCACCACCGTTGGAGATTCGAGCCTCCTCTATCTTTGTCTTTATCTATATCTCTTTCTCTTTCTCTCTCTCTTATTCTCTCTCTCTCTCTCTTATTTTCTCTCTCTTATTCTCTCTCTTATTCTCTCTCATTTTCTCTTTTACTCTCACGTTCACTCGGGCCAATGTACTTGTATCTATGATGCCACCCCAAAGTGCTGTTAGGTCGGACCCAAAGCATACGTGTAAACGCACACATGCATAAACACATACAAGGTGTCCTAAAAATTCATTTATCCAACATAGAAATAAGAAATGATATTAATTAAATCTTTTATTATCAATATCGAAGTAATATCCAACGCCGAAATTATCTCTATCAAATACATCAATCAAAACACTATAATATCTCGATATATAAATAAATAAATAAATAAATGAATAAACATTTCATATTTAATATTGTATATTTGTGATTTTCGTTAGAACAATTTTTGGGACACCCTGTACATATGTGTATATAGATAAATGCATAGATGTGTGAATAGTACGCGAACGCGCTTACCCAACGAACCTCTAACTTCTGAGAATCCATAGGCGTAGGAAGAGATCAACTATGAAACCCATGTTCGTGTCTCATAGGAATGTGATTTCTATCAAATTTCTTTCTATTTCTTTACATTTCTTTTTTATTGATTCGTACAAGATTATCAAGGATGATTTAGGTGTATCTACGTGTGTTAATGAAATCAAATAAGAATGTGATATGATGTTGATAAAGAAATAAAAGAAAGAATGAAAAAACAAAAAAAAGAACTTACAAATAAAATGAGTAGTCTGAGAGGAACTCAAGATTGGAGTTCATGCCGATCACGCAACAACATCGATGATCTCATCGAGAAACTAACCTCGGTATAGTATATATGATTCATTATTTTTAATTGTATGAAAGATTTTTAATGATTACATATAATATCAATAAAAAACAAATATATCTATGTGTAACTGTGTTGTTGTTGCGCGTGCGTGTATTTCTAATATTAATTTTCTTCAAGAATATCGTACATTTGTTGTCCGTATCATTTTTTGTTTAGCATCTAAACAATTTACTTCATTATTTCAGGAAGAATGATTCAAAATAACAGCAAATTATTGATTAGAATTCAATTTGTTCGAGATCGAGTGTACGAATCTAGACAACCTGACGAAAACCTAAAGAAGTTTCACGATATCTCTACTTTCTCCTCCTCACAAACCCCACCTACCCACTTACCGTAAATAAATAAATTGAAAAAAAAAAAAAAACAAAAAAGAAAAAAGATACCTCGGTGTCAAGAGAAAAAGAAAACGAAAGGAAGTTGGCGCTTAGCACAAGTAAAGAACAAATTCTTTTTTTTCCAGCATCCGTAAAGCAGGAAGAAAGAAAAGGAAAATAGATGATGAGAGAGGTGAGGAGAGAAGAGGAGAGGGGGAGGGTAGGGGGAAAAAAGAGAGAAAGACAAAGATAGGAAAAAGAGAAATAAATAAAAGCAACCCCTCCGTACCGTGTGTTTCTGTCGATTATGTGTGTGTGTGTGTGTGTGTGTGTATATAAGATAAAGGAGGAGGGGGGAGGGGGCGAAAGGGAATAAGGGGGAGTACGGGGGTGTAGGAGGAGGAAATACTCTCGCCCCGCGCTTTTTTGCCGCGAGACACCTCGCCAAATCTAATTGGTTGCCCTCGAAGCAGCCATCTTTTATATGGGCGTACCCTCTCTCGTTAATGCAGGGTGAGTCACCCTTCCTGTCGAAAAGCCTACATTCCCCTTCTATCCCTTCGAATATCCTTCTCTTCCTTGTACACCAATTCTATCTATCTATCTCTCTCTCTCACTCTCATTCTCTGTCTTTCTCTTATTTTCCTTCTACTAAATCCCCAAAGTTTCTCTCTCGTTCTTTTCTTTTTTTTTCCTTTTTCTTTTTCTTTTTTTTTTCTACGTCGTATTCTCTTCGGCCTTTTCCCTTTTTCCGACACGTTTCAGTTTTCCCCCTTATTTGACGAGGAATCTTCCTTACTCTTCTACTTCTACCTCTTTTTCTTTTTCTTCTTCTTTTTCTTCTTCTTCGATGAATTCGATCTTTTTGGTTTTTATTTCTAAACTTTGTCGATTTTTTTCTTTACTTTTTCATGTTATTTACAACTTATTTTAATAATTTCTCTAACTTTATTTATCTATCTATCTATCTATCTCTTTCTCTCTATGCATATATCTTTCTCTGTCTTTATTTATTTTTTTCCACCAATTACTTTATCGCAACATTCATTTCATTTTCTCCTGTTGCTATTCTAATTTCTTTATCTATCTATGAATAGAGAGAAAAAAAGAGAAAGAGATCAAATACTTCGGATACATTTTCCATTTTTCCGAAAGATCTACTAAAAAAATAACATAATTCTAAAATCGAACCTTTTTTTTTTTCTTGAAAAGGACGACACGACAGTTTATGTTCGAAAGGAAAAAATTTCTCTTGTTAAGAACCAATCGATTATCCTTTTTAGGTTTTTAGATTTTTTTCCTTTGTCGTATCTTAGAAAAGATCGGTTAAGAGTTGTAAATGTTCGGACAATAAATCAGAAATATTAGAAGGGACGAAAGGTTTTACCGTTTTATTGTTATGCGAAATAGAAAACCTTGACATTTTTCAATCTGTTGCTTCCTTTGACTCGAATTTTAAAAAAGTTATCGTCAAAAGTACAACGGCTTTTCTATTTCAAATAATATTGTAGTACAACGTTTATAAAAAATATATATACTTAAATTATATTAAATTATATTTGTTTTCTCGTTATATATATTCTAATTTTTACAAATTCGAAGAGTAACTTTACAATTGTTTAACATAAAGTTTTTTAATCTCTAATTTACATTATTATATTAAAAAAAATGTAAAAAATTAATTTAAAATATTTGAAGAAAAATATGTTCTTCGAAAAGTTTAGTATAAATATAAAAAAAGGACAAAAAAAAAAGAAAAATAAATACCTAATATACGTTTCCCGTTTCTAACAAGATAATTCGTATTATTCGTTTTATAATGATACCGTTATTATGGTTTCTTATAAGAATATTAACCTAATCGATCGTCTCAAGACTAACATGTGACACACTCTAAAACTGCATTCTAACATTCGTGACATCTAGAAATTAGAATAACCACAAAGTTACGGTTAGACCGATCGAATTCTATGCATCTAAAAAAGAAAAGAAAAGAAATGCCAAACGACAAATCGAAAATAGAAACGTAGGGTAAATTAAATAAAGAAAAAAAAAAAAAAAGGAAATTAAACGGTGCCATTCGAAATATATGATCAAATTTTGGTCAGTCGAAATTTAGTTTTATTTATTTTTCTCACGCTATGTTTCTTAAACTTCGTTCGGTATCACTATGCACACGCATACAAATATTTATACACGAATACAATCGAAATAATATAAATATAACACGCATTGTAACAAATTTTTATTTGCCCCATATTGAGTTAATGAAGAACAAAAATTATTTAATAAAATTATAAATAAAAAAATAATAAATTGTTCTACACGTATACATTTTACACAATAATAATTTAGATTTTCTTTACGAAATAATATTACTGTAATAATTCTTTTCTCTTTATCTATAATATTAAAAATAAATAATTATAATAAATATATATAAAGAAATTGACATAAAAATATGGCGTATCAATGTCCGTTAGAAGTTTTAACTATACACCATGCGTAAAGAGTGCATTACCCCTCTTTGAGGAAACGCATTACCCCCACCAACGTCCGGTTTCTCGCCAATACGGAGTGCATGATGCGATTCACGATGCAAGCCCCACCGTGTGTGCAACGACCGTGAATGTCCATTGCTCTTTCATTCTATCTATCTTTCTCAATTCGCCATTGTAGTTGTATCCACCAATCCAATGCCACCACACCAAGGAAATCCCATTCTGAATGCACGCATTTCCTTTTACATATATGTAACTCTCTCTCTCTCTCTCTCTCTCTCTCTCTCTCTCTTATAATAAATAATATTTATATTATATTTAAATCTCATATTTATTTTTTTATGATATAATATTATACCCCCTCCTCCCCCTCTTAAAATAATCCAGGAAGAGTATCTTCTTTCTCACCAGTTGTAGCCAAATCCCCATTCTTCATTCGAAAGAGAGAGAGAGAGAGAGAGAGAGAAAGAGTAAAAAGAAAAATACATAGAACTTATATGTGACTGAAGTGAAACACTTTTTCAGTATTTTATATCAGTAAGATTATAGAATTATTACAATAAATATTTTGTTCTCTATACACATATTTATATTGTTCGCTTAATAAAAATTTGTTTGCTTGTTTGCACATTAACACTGCACTCGAAAACTAAAATTATTAATAGTATCATTACATAGATCGGTATACAGATTTCACTTTTTTAACAAAAATTATTAAATAATTTTAAATGTTATATTTAAATAAAAAAAACCAATGTATGTCAGAAGGACCAAAAGAAAATGGATAACAATTAAACAAATAAATCAATTTAGATTGAATTTAATACAGCCATTCGCCCGATAGTACTTGCGTTACATAGTTTATTATTAATTTAATTTGAATAAATCGCAAGTAATATCGACCCAGGTCTCACCGCGAGGAGGTTGCTGTTTTTGGAGACCCCCGGGCTAAGACTCTACTTCTACATTTATTTTTTTAACAAATTCATTTCATTGATCATTTATTAGAAAGAAATTTCAAAAATTCAACGCGAAAAACGAGTCACAAATTTTTTCATCCAATTGATTATTGTTGGATTTACAAATATATAATATATAATTAAGATAAAGTTAAGTTGGATGAAAAAAAAATCATGAACATCGTTTTAAATCGACCTACCTGCCCGATTTACAATCCTAAATTAACGCAAACATGCAAACATGCAAACGCTTTCACGTAGATTTCAATTATATTAAAACTACAAATATAAAACGCAAGTTCTTATATTAAAAAACGCAAAAATGTAAACGTTCTGATTTACATTTGACTGAAACTTACAATGTAACACGCAAGGTGTTACAATACGAATGCACGCATTGATGTGCACAGACGTGTGTGCATTGACTATTATTTTAATAATAATAAGAATTCGTAATGTTATCAAAAATATTCGTCATATTATTTAAAACTTGATAAAAATATTTTAATTTCTCGTGCGTGGGATTCAAATATTTTTCATGATTATTAAATTTATATTTTTATTTTTCCTAAGATTAAAATAATTTAAAAAATATGCTTGTTGCATTACTCATCCTTATTATCATACTTATCGATTACCTATTTTATTTTATTTTATCATCTAATATATAATTTTATTTACGACTAATCCTCTTCAGATGCTATTAACAATATTGCTACCTGTGAACAGAAACAATCTAAAAAGATTTAAACAAGAATCAATGAAAATTGCTTACACACACACACACACATACGTTCAAACATTTATATATTCATACATTCATACATTTAGATACAAAAACCAACACCACACAACTACGACAACACAGCAAACTAGAAACAATGAAATCGATCTTGCCACTATTCTTTGTCTTCAGGTTTTTTATTTGTTTTATTCCAATTCTGTAACAAAAAACTAAATAAAAAGGGCATGTGTGGAAAAATGAAATTCGATGTAAAATTTATGACCAAAACTTTTTTTTTCATTTGGATTATTTAATGAATAATGAAATTTAAAGAGAAAAGAATTTAAATGACCAATAAGTGGACATTAAAAAATACCGAATTCTCGATGCATTAGAAAGTGTGTTTTTCTATATTTAAACATAAGTGAATATGAAAAACTGCATATCCCTTATGCATGCTTTTTTCAATATACAAATGTATGAATAGAAAAATGTTTCTATTTCATACAAAATTATTAATCAATTAATAAAATTACAAATACACATAGGAAATTATTCAAGACACATTATGAAAAACTTAAATAATTGTGAATATATCACAATATTTAAAAATTAATAAACACCGCTTTCAAAATAAAAAAAAAAACAATATTGCACCTTGCGTCGTATTACAAAATGCATACGCAATTATGCATATCGCCATAATAATAACCATAACGAGATCAAATCTATGTTTGATCGATAGAATACATAAATAAATTATTTAATTACATTTATATTAACGCGAAGTATGCAGTTACATCGACGAGTGTCTAATGTACATATTACACCACTTAAATATATACAAGACACTTTTTTATTTTTAGTAAATTATAAAAAAACAAAAAATAGTAATACAATTTCACAATTTTCGAAGCACATATTTTAAATAAATATGAATTAAAGTACATCAATGTGTAATACGAAATCTTAAAAGAAGAAAAAATTGAAATTCAATATAGAAAAATATTAATTGAACATTSAAACAATATTGATAATTAATTAATTGCTAGTGCTTGCTTTAACAGATTCTAAGCTAATCAAGTCTTATAGATTGTTAACCGGAATAATATGAGTAATTTTGATTATTAATTGGAAGGGTGATTGACTCTAATTGGACTAATCAGATTAGTCC
>NW_014569626.1:0-973 GCF_001313835.1 Polistes canadensis
CTTTGCTTCACATAGTCTCTTACCCTAATTGCACTTTTTTTTTTCTTGAATATATGATAGTCGATTTTTATTTTAAATAGTAACAAATTAAAGAAATAACAATTTGAATTATTCTGATTAAATGCACTGAAGAGTGGATATGAAAATCGCAGTAAGTACATGACAGCATTGAAAAATGCATATGAAAATCGCAGTAAGTACATGCCTGCACTGAAAAAGTGCTTATGAAAATCGCAGTAAGTACATGCCTGCACTGAAAAGTGCATATGAAAATCGCAGTAAGTACAAACATACCTGCTTAATGCAGATAAACATACCTGCTAAATGCAGATGAACATGTAGTAAGAATATACTTTTCTCATTCAGAATGATCAAAAATGAAGGAATGAATGCACTAATAAAAGTACTAATTAAGTGAATATTTAACATATTTCAATCTTCCCAATATATTTTTTTTTTAACTAAAGAAATTTATCTAATAATAATTAGAAAATTTCATTTCACTATACATATAATAATTGATTTATATTTACAAAGTGCAAATTAATGAGAAGTTATTTTGAATCATTCTGATTAGAAACGTATAAGTCTTGCTAAATAAACAAATTAAAACGAGTGGCAGCCAGCACTTATAAGTGCATATTAATATGTCCAGAATATACATTTTCATCCCAAAGTTATTTATGAATAAATACCAATTGAAAGAAAATTAATGAGTTTATAAGAGAGAGTTGGACAAAGTATTTTTATTACATATAAATATTTAAAGATAGATCTTATAAGAGATGTATTGAGGAGTATTAATGAATATAATATGAAGATGATTAATATATTTTTTATTTATTGTATATAAAAGTAGAAAGATTATTTTTTTGAAATAAAAATGTATAGTTTTGGTACATAAATGAAACAATTTAAAAGGCTTGCCTGCACTTAAAAAGTGCATATGAAAATCGCAGTAAGTACAAACACA
>NW_014569626.1:2908-6930 GCF_001313835.1 Polistes canadensis
TGTCTTGAATAATTTCCTATGTGGTTTTGTAATTGTATTAATCGTTTAATAATTTTTTTGTGTGAAATAGAAACATTTTTCTATTCATATATTTGTATATTGAAAAAAGCATGCATCGGAGACATGCATTTTTTCATATTCACTTCTGTTTAAATATAGAAAAATACATTATCTAATGCATCGAGAATTCGATTTTTTTTAATGTCCATTTTTTGGTCATTTAAATTGTTTTTTTTTTTAAATTTCATTATTTACTAAATAATCCAATTTGAAGAGTTTTTATAGTGGATCATAGATTGAATTTCAATTTCCCACACATGCCTTTTTTATCTAGTTTTTTGTTATAGAAAGTACTGTATTTTAAAGCTGTAAGGTTTCATATCGCAAAATACCATTTTATCAATGGATATTTACAACATTGTCTGCAATAGTATCCCAAGGTTTGTAATGCAATTATTTAGAATATAAAAATAAATTAATAAAAATTACGTATAAGTTATACACGTGGTAATATAAAATTAATTTTTGTCTTTTTTTTAGTTTCATCGATATTGGCAAGTTTCTTAATATCAAGTTAATTTTTTTTTTCTATCTTCTTTTATCGTAGAATAATTTAACGAGCGTGAAGAAAATATATTTTGAATAATAGCAAGAATAGCTCACGAAAAGCCTTCACTCGTTGCGTGTAGGAAGAGAAAATTTGACCATAGTTCGACCCAATTATCCAGACTAGCAATTAGGTTTTAAGGAACACTATAATAAAAGGTTTCTTGGGGGTCTCTCTTTTCAGGTGAGGCAGCAGCACCAACACCCAAGGTTTCTTTAAATTTACCGTTTCTCTTTGCACATTCGATTACTTTCGTTGTTATACGTCAAAAATATCCCTAAAATGATTTACGGAATACGCTTAAAAACGGAACGTGTAACCACCAAGTATTTTATTACGAAACATTATAGCATACAATTTAAACAAATATGATTAAACATTATAATCATTATCATTTTACGATTTATCTTTATGCGAATAATAAATCGTTCGAAATTTTTAATCGATCTCATCGAATTTTCAATCGATTAAAATTATATCTATGAAAATTTTATATTTGTGTTTATTTTTTAATATTTAAATTTGCAATAATGAAAACGATAATATAGTGAGTTTTTATTTTATTTTTTATATAGACACTTAAGAAACGAATTGCACTTTTCTTTTTCTCCTCTTTAAGTTCTCTTTATTACCATACGAGAGATCAAAAAAGATTTTACCAGAGCGAGCATGTTTATTGGAAAATCATTTTCCATGGTCGTAAAGGGTCCGCATGGATCCATCTACTATCCTTTTCCAATGTAAAAAGGGGATGGGGTTGGGATAAATTGTGGGTGGTAGTTGACGGTGTTCCTTCAGCCCTCTCTTTTCTCAAGAAGGGCGTTTTTCATTTTATCCTTTCTCTCTCTCTCTCTTCCTCTCTCTCCCTTTCTCTGTTCGTCCCTTATTCTAAGTTTTTTTTTTTTCCTTCCCCTTCTCTTTCTTTTTTTTTTTTTTCGTTCGTTCACTTCCAACCGATCCATATTTTCCCTCGGAGGAATTTTCTATCTTTTTCTTGACTCTGATGCATTCGAGGCCCCGAAACGATCGGTTTCCCGCTTCTTCGAACGGTAAAGGGCCAACGTATTCGATAAAAAGCAACAAAGACGACTTTTTCTTTATTTTTTCTTTTCTTTTTTCCACCCTCATCCTCCTCTCTCTCTTTCAGTTGCAAACCCCCAACCACCATCAACCCCGTTTCCACCTCTTCTTTCCTTTCCTATGGAAAAATATGCGCTGTGTATCTCGTCTCTTCTTCTTCTTCTTTTTCTTCTACTACTACTACTATTCTTTTTTTTAACCTCGTCTTTTATTTATGCGTTGTTTTCCTTCTCCTTTGACCTGCCTTTAACTTACACACACACGCGTACACATCATAGGATCAGAGACACGTAGAGATAGATATACTTTTTTCGACTCGTTCTCATTTTCGTTCACTTTTTCATCTCGTCATCGAACGAACAGATCTACGATTTCTTATAAACAAAAACAAATCAAACCATAGATATATATTTCAAACAAATTTGAACAATTTTGTATCAAGCCTATATACATATATAACACATATTCCACAGAGAACGAAGAAAATATATATGAAAGATTTGAAAAATCTTTTCTACCCCATCCTCCCACCATCTCTTCGGAACCCTTTTTTCCATTTGATATATTCTTCCTTTTGTTTTTTTTTTTTTTTTTAACAAAATTCAAACGTAAATAGCAGTAATAGTAGTAGTAGTAGTAAATAAAAAAAAGAAATAAGAAAAAGAACGGTGACAAAAGTTTGGGATTTTTGTTCCAGGTCAAAATCATCGTATTGGAAAGTATCCAAAAGAAAAGTTTAGGGTTAAAAAGTCGTCCAAACATTCTCCTCCTTCTCTTCCACTCCCCATTCCCTCGCCCACCCCTAGATTTCTACGTTTACACGTAGGGATATTTATAAAGGTGGAAAAACGGTGGAGCGGGGGTTGGGAAGGGGTTAGGGGGTAGGGGTTGTTTGTTCTCTCTCTCTCTCTCTCTCTCACCTTATACTTCGAGTAACATACTTCCTCTGTAAAGCAGTTTAAGACATTTTCTTGAAAAATATACGAGATACTCGATATCGTTTGGGTCCGAGGTTACCTACATAGAATCAAACACATATATATACACATACACACACACGCATGGCACATACATACATAGGTTGAAATTTAGATCGGATTTCAACGCGATATACGTGATTTTGTTGTTGCTAGTTTTGTTGTTTTTTCTCTTCTTTCTCTATGGGACATTTTATGTAACATTTTATGTAACATTTTATACACTATGGAATACACATAAATGAATACATTTAATACTATGGAAAACACATTAACGTAACTTTTAATCTAAACGTTTGCTATAATTTTATATATTGATTATTGTTTTTTATTTATTTTTTTCAGTTGAAACACACACACTGCATACATTTATTTATTAATGTTATTTATTTAGATCGGTTACGATTGAATAGAAACGGATTAATGGTTTAATAATAATATAAAAAGTTCTTTGACTGACAGAAGCTCACTCACACACACACATAGACACACATTTAGATAAAAATATAAAATGAAAAGAAAAGAAAATAATGCGTGAAAGAGAGAAGATACTGTTATCGTTAACAATGCATTCACAAAGTTAACTGTGTCCATCTGTCCGTACGTCTGTCTGTATTTTTTGGTTAACTGTGGTCGCACGTCTGGTATCGTTATTATAACCCTTTGTGTATCCCTTTACACGTTCCCCGGTATTTAGTTTTTATTTTTCAACGTATTTGGTCCAACCGACCAACGGGTTGCACGTTCAGTTCTTTGTATATCTGTTTTTAGATTTTAGTTGAACAAAAAAGTTTATATAGAAAAAAAAAACAGAAGGAAAGGGAAGGAAATAAAAAGTTCCTGTCACGCGTTAAAGGGAAGGGCGTAGGTAAAGGTAAACGTAAAACGAACAGCTCGTTAACATATATCTCGCGAAATGTGTCAAAAGCGTTAGGTTGTCTCATTAAAATAATTCGTCAGAGAATTTCTGTAACTCGTTTATGTTATAGTAAATGTACATTAGTGTGCGTTCGTAGGTGTTTGTATACGCGTACAGGGGTTAGTGGGACGGGGGTGGGAAAGAGGGGTTGATAATATAATACGAACGCGTAGTTTATGCGAGGGGTGGTGGTGGAAGGCAAATGGTTAAAATGGATTTGGTGGTTTGCAATTTGAAATTTATATTTTACGCTTACTTACAGATCGGATGATTGTTAAATTCATTTTCATTAACTTATTTCATTGTTATATTAACTTGTTAACGTTTAGTTCGTTTTGTTTTTTATTTTTTTTAATATTCTATCTATTTATATATAATATAATTCAATTGAATAATAAAAAATATAATATCCATATTTAATATAATTAAATATATTTTT
>NW_014569626.1:6963-43817 GCF_001313835.1 Polistes canadensis
ATATATTATATATATATAAATTTATTAATTTATTTCTAATCGTTCAGTCTCGTCACAAAAAAGAAAAATTGAACTTAAGAAAATCGAGAAGAAAAGGGAAAATTTTAATTTAATTTTTAAATGAAAAAATTTGTCAACGTCATATCGGATTGAAATACGAAAGATGCATGATGGATAATTTTTCTTTTTTCTTTTTTTTATTAACGTTGATTTATTTTTTGTTTTTTTTTTTTCTACTAAAAGTTGCAGCAAAAGATTCAGCCGCAGCAACTTTCGATTTGATTCGACAGGTTCGAAGATAATCCGCCTAAGGTGTCTTCGAAAGTTTCGTTTCTTGGGTTATATAGTCTTTTTTCTTTTCTTTTTTTGTTTTTTTTTTGGCAAAGGGTCTCGCGTGAACTTTTTAAAGGACTTTACTCTCTTTCCTTCCCAGAGTTATCTTTTTCTAACCATCTGGCAATCGTTCTCACGCGATTTCCGTTCTTATCTTTCTTTCTCTCACGATTCTTGCGATACCAACACCAACACCAACACCACCACCACCATAACCCTTTTACTTCTTCTTCTTCTTCTTCTTCTTTTTCGAGGTCAAGGGAAATAGATCGATCGTTTGATTTTCTACTTTTATACGCGTACTATTCGAAATTGGAACATTTGGAACGAATGCAAAGCACGCAAATTTTTTATTTTCTTTCCACACCGAACAAACTTCAAATCCGTGAGGAAAAAAACAAGAAAATCTTTCCAAATTCCTACCCAAAAAAAAAAGAATAAGAAAAAGGAAAGAATAAAACGAACGGAAAGAGTTAGAAGTGTTATTGCTAGAAAAAGTAAAGTAAGGTAAGGTAAGGTAAGGTGGCGGGGAGGGGAGAATTTCAACTTGAGTTTTCACGAGAAAAAGATCGAAGGACCTATCGGAATCATCCTGCATTCTCTATAAGTTACTTTCTATCTCTTACGATTGTAACTATTTGTGGTTTTAAAATAACACAACAACCCTTTTTTCTCCCATTATTATCTTTTCCTCCTTCCCACCTTTCTCTCTCTCTTTCCATCATACTTTTTCATTCTTTATAAAAGATCATTTGTTGCAAAATAAATATTCTTTAAGCAACCAAACGAGAAAACAAAAAGAAGATAACTTTTCTGTGTTATAGATAATATCGTTCAGGATCGTTGAGAATGATCGATGGATAGAAAAGCATGGGGGGGTTTTTTTTCTTTTATATTTTTTAACCTTGGCACGTTCGAACGTACTTCATTGGCCAATATCGAGAAAAATTGTGGAAGGAAGGAAAGGAAAGAAAACGAACATTCGGAAGCGTTGTAATAAAAAAAAAAAAGAAAAAATAGATAAAAGAAAGAAACAGACGGGGTTGGTCGATGGGATTGGTAGTCTCGAAGAGGGGTAAAAAATGTTACGAGGTCTACGTATAACCTGGTGTAGGATGCTTTGACCATCGGCATTTCCGAATGGAAACGGAGGAACAGGGGGTTGGGGGAGTGCATGGGGGGGAGGGATGGTGCAAGGTAAGATCCGGTCGCTTTTATCGAACCGTTGTGTGTCCTCCTCCTGAAAGCACACACACAACCCTCCACTAGACCACTGAGAAAATTCTCTCAACGTTTCCGAGGAGCAACCGATTTCATTCTTTCTTTTTGTTATTTTTCCTTTTTTTCATTTGGTTTCTTTTTTATTCGCTCGGGAAAGAAAGAGAGGTGGGTCGGAGGGTTGGGTTAAAGGGGGGGGGGCGGGTAGGTTAGTTGATATCGCTTTCTGCGTAACCACTTTACGCGATAATCGATTTTATCCAGGATCACTTACGTGCACCAACACCCACTCTAATTCCTGCCTCTTTCTTTTTTCTTCTCTGTCGTTTTTTCGTTGAATTTTATGGATACCACAAGAAGAAGAAGAAGAAGAGGAAGAAGGAGAAGAAATGATTGGTTAGAATATTTCTTAATCATTTTGGATTATTACATTATGGTGATTTTTGTTCGTTTCTATTTAATTAGATGTTATCAGAGATAGATATCATTTGAATAAGTTTGCAAAAATGCAATATGCGAGAATAAAAATGGCAATTTGTAAAGTAAATCTTTGATATTATTTTTATATTTGTTCTAAATAGGGGGTAGGGTCTCCTCCCCCTTATCCCCTATCGCTACCTGACGCGTTGGGCAGCGTTTTAAACGAGCTTTCTTAAATTTTCTAACAATAATTTACAACAACAACAACAACAACAACAGAATAAAAATAAAAGGAAAACCAATTTGCAGAGCGTATGAAACAAAAGCCGTGGAAATGTAGTACCCTTTCTATTTGCCCGCTGGTCTTGGAATAAGCCATGGGGAACGTGAGCTTTCAGACCGAAGAACGAAACACGCCATGGTTTTTATTTTCTCTCTCTCTCTCTCTCTCTTTTTCTTTTTTACTTTCTTTAATTTTTTTTTTTTATCATCGTTTTTGTTTGTCTTTTCATTATTATTTTTTTTCGGAGAATGAAGTTGGAAAGAAGAGATGAATTTTTTCTTTTCGTTACCCGTTAGAAAAAAATTGTATTAATTAATGCCAGGGCATAACTTTATACTACTTTTTATTTTCTTCTCTTTCCTTATCTTTTTTTTTTAATTTGCGCATTTTTTGGTCTCTCGTTGAAAAAAGAATTGGAAATTGGAAAACAAAATATAAGAAAAAAAAAAAATACGTATTCTTGTTTCTAAAGTATTAAACTGCGATAACGACACCGTTTAAAATCCCTTTTTCTTTTCTATTCCGTCATTGGAAGAGACGTTGGTAACGAGTAAAGCACGTGAGGTCCTGCTACGACGCCTAATCACAATGGTTAGTGCGATTGCTATCGCCTAATGACTGGAAAAAAAAAAAGGAAAAGAAGAAAAAAAGTACACTCTTGTTAAGGAATACCGACACGATCGTATTAAAAAAATTCTCTTTTTTTTTTTTATTTATTTTATATTATTATCGCTCACCATACACCTCTCTAACCCTACGATACTCGACGATTAATTTCTTCCACGCGAAAAAACTTTTACTTCCCCATCTAACTTTTATTATTATTATTTTTTTTCTTTTTCTTTTTCTTTTTCTTTTTTCATTTTTTTTTTGCTATGTAGATTTTAACCTCCCACCTTTCCCGTATTTTTCATTATATTTTTAATCGGTTCAATGTGCCGAATCGAATTTGCAAATAAAAATAATATAAAAGAACATAATTGGAGTGTGTAAAAGGAAATAAAATTATCACGGAGGGAAACAGATTTTAGACTGGAATAAAAATAAAATGAAGAAAGAATCCTTGTTGTAATAACGTAGATGAGTTTGATTTAAAAATTGATTGAAACGAATTATCTTGTTAGGTTTGCTATATAGAGAATGATATATATAATTGAATAATTTGTTGTTCTTTTCTTTTTTCTTCTTTTTGATACGAAGCCTTAAAATAAGTCACAATGATCGATATAAAAAAAAGAAATGGTATTGTCGAGTGATTTATAAGAACGTTAATGAATCGTTTCCTCTTTAGAAATCAATCCAGTTTATCTCTATTTCTCTCCTATTCTTAAAATGAATAAGAAGGGGAAAATAAAGTTAAAAAAAAAAAGGAGGAAAGTTGGAGAAGTAAGAAATAGAAGTTGGGAATATTTGACTTGGAAGTGTTAGCGGAAGTGAGAATATCGTTATCGTTCTCCCCCCAACCCCACCCACGTTCATTTTCGTTTCTCCTTTTCGTTTTAGTTTTGCTTTTCCTTTTGCTCTCGTAGTTTTCTCGAGTAATCCTGATAAAAGGCGGGCCACAGTCGAGTTTGCCGTACTTTGAATAGACCCCACGGTGACAAATTATATGCCCGGGAGAAGACAGACAGGCCCGACGACGTAGTAGAAACCTTTAAGACGACGAAACCCCAAGAAAAAGCATCTATTTCTATGTGTTCGTATACGAATGTATGGGTTTGCAAATGTTTTTCCTTCTCGTGTATTATGCAACCACGTACGTGATTTATACGATTATCAATCGGATAAAGATTAAAAAGATTAATATAGGAATAATAATAATAATAGTTACTATTTTACTGACAATATTAATTTATTCATATGTTAGATATATCATAGACAAATTATTTTCTTTTATTTCTAATAATTTAACAATCGTAACAAGGTAAAAACACGCGGTTATAAATATACAAAAATTAGATAGAAAATATTTAAAAGAAATAATAGTTAATTTGTATGAGCGTGGGGGAATAATGTTTTAAACCAAAGTTTAATTATCAAAGAAATGATCTTTAGTGTGTTAGCAATAAATGAAGACCGTTAATAGCAACTTATCGATATTCCCTGAGGTGCGTTACGTTATCGAAACGTTTCCGATAATCCAATCGGCTAGTATCGTTTATCCTCCAACTCTAACATTTCTTCTTTTTTCTTTCTTTCTTTTTCTTCATTTTTTTTGTTTTTTGTTTTCCCCTTGTTTGTTCTTTTTTTCATTTATCGATCGTATAACGTTCGACGTGTCCGTTCTTTGATTTAAACAATTGAGGAAATACATCGGAGAATGGAAAGGGGAAAAAAAAACGATTGAATAAACTTTTTCACATTTTCACGAATCCCGCGAGTGGTTATTATTATAATTCGTTTCTTTGTGTTGTTGGAATGAATAAAAAATTGAAAAAAAAAGAAAAACAGGACAAAGTTAAATCCGAGTCGATGTATAAAATGCCAAAAAAAAAAAAAAAATAGAATAACGAGGGGAGTAATTTTTTTGCTTTTTCTTTTCTTTTTTCATTCTCCACCTACTATAACCCGCTTCACTTTTTTTTGTGATAATTTTTCTTTTTCTTAACCGAAAAAGACAATGCATTAGTTCGGTAACCTCCCACCCCCTTCCTCCCTCCCCTTCGTCTAGGAAAATTCGTGTCTGCTGCTTGGCCCACGGATTCGAATTCGAACCAGACGAACGAGATTTACGGCTGAACGCGACCACAATTTCGTCATAAATTACAGCGATACGACGAAAAATAGTAGACCAAAGAGAATGAGAAAGAGAATGAGAAAGAGAGAGAGTGAAAACTCAACCCACGCGCATCTACAATCATTATCCGTCAAAGTTTAACGTCTCTTGCGAGTATACGTCAGCTCGTTGCTTGAACAACCATGCTTTTCCATCCTACACACACTCACACACACTTTTGTTATTCGATAAAAATAAATACCACGTTAGTATTGGTAGGGGAATTTTCTTCTAAAAATAAAAATAAGAATCTCGCGATAGTGTGTAATACTAATTTTTAGATAAATTTGTATCCCCATTTTCCGATTATTTTCTTAAACTTCATTCGATTCGGAATTAATTTAAAAATGATGTTGATTTTATATATATATAATTATCGATTTTATGAATTTTTATATTATTTATCATTTACCTTTTTTGTTCTTGTCGAGAAATATTTTTATTTTTATCATAATTATATAATTTATTTGTAATTAATTTTGAATACTCGTTTTTTTGATGAAGGGGATGAGGGCCTACGTTCCAATTCATTGCCCTTTTCCGTAGAAAAACTATTCGAAGTGGGTTTCTATCAAGAAAATTCCTCTTGACTACTAAGACCTCCCCCCCCCCCCCCACCCCTATTCCTTTCCTTACGTAGAATAATTTCACTTTGCCAACGTTGATAAGGAATTGGGTGCATGTTACCCCAGACCTCGCATGATTGCGGAATCGCGTGACATCTACTCGAGTTAAGAAAGAAAGTACGAAACGAAACGAAACCATAAGACGAGCAGCAACCAGAAACGACCATACTTTTTACTCCTTGCTTCTTGTTTTTTTTTTTTATTTTTTTATTTTCCTTTTGTGTGTTTTTTTATTTTTTTTTTTTATGTTTGTCTTGTACAAGCAAAGAAAGTTAACGTTAGGAAAGTAACAATTGATTCCAAGAAACAGGAAGGGTTGTGTGGTGCTCGTACACAATCATAATGAGTAGTAACGAAAAACATAAATATTTGATTTACAACAAAATTATCTACGAATTTTGAAAAATGGAGAAAAGAGTACAAAAAGAGAAAAAAAGAAATTAGATAAAATTTTTCATATTTTTATCGTTATATTAATTTCCTAAAGTGTTCTTATAATAAATATTCTTTTTTTTTTTTTTGTTTTTGCATTTTTAAAAAGTTAATTAAAATAATATTATATTATATTAAGTAGATATATATTAGTATATAATTAATTTATTTCCTTGAGAAATATTGGTCGCGTGTTAGCGTAAATTTTGCATTGTTTTCCACGATACGAGGAGACGAATTTTCACGATGGTAAATAACTTTGAAAGATTTTCGGTGAAATGTGTAATTTTTCCGAGACGACGACGGAGTGGAATGGGGTGGACAGGACGTGTGTATCGTCCAGTAGCAATAGCGTGAGGTTATTTTATTTATCGATAAATCGTGCACGAGTATACCGAGATAGGATTATTACGTTTAATGCGCGAACCTCGTTCGTTTAAGTTAAATAAGGTTAATGGAATGCGATCGATAACTTTACTTATCAAGTACTTGACGTATGGGATTCTTAAATCAACAAGGGATACTAACCAACCCCCTTCTCTGTGAGATACATCGACCCCGGTTAAGAAAGAAAACTCTTTTCTAATCGATCTAAATCAATTTATAATTCTTTTTCTTTTTTTGTCCCACACGATTAATCAACGTTAAATGGACTGTTAGAACGTTTTAAACAAATTATTCGAAAAAAGTATTGTGTAGATACATATATAAATTGATTAAAACAATTGAAAAAATTGGAGATAAAAATTAAAAAAGAAATAAATAAAAAAAAAATAGGAGTTTAACGAAAGGTTCAATAATAAATTTAACTTTGATATATAAATGAATTCGCGAAAATGTATTGTTATCTCTGATGTAAAACTAGTTGAAATATGTAAATATATTTTTCATTCTTATTTTTCCTCCCATTATATAATATATCAGGGAAATTCTTTTATCAATTAACTCGACACGTATTTGAGATTTAAACAGTAGGAGGGGACGAGGAGGAGGAGGAGGACGAGGAGGTTTCGTGTCGAATAAATAAAACGAAAAGTATAAAACAAAGTCGATAAAATATTTGCACTTATCGAGGAACGATATTTGTAATCGCATATAAACTTACCCTGTCCAGTCTGGGTCAGGTGGGGGAGGGGGTTGGAAGAGGGTATTTGTTCAATAAATCCGAAATAAAACACAGTTCTTCGATTAAAAAATAGAAGAATCGAGTTTCGCGAGATAGAATAGTATAAAAAAAAAAAAAAAAAATTAACGAAAGAACATTGATTTTTTTCCCCTCTTGAATCAAAAATACAAATATACATGAATCGATCTCTTAACGAAAAAAAAAAGAAAAAAAAAAGAAAAAAAAAAGAACGTTCGCGAAACAAACGCGGATTATTTAAAAGCTTTCTCTTTAGATCCATTTATGTATCGTGTACACCGGGGTTGTGGGGAGAGGGGTCCTGGATTTTTATTTTTAAAAACCATTTTATATCTCCGTCCCGTCCAATTCTCCTAGCAATTTTCGTTTTTCATTATTGCGGTCACTTTTTACGTCGTTCCCCGTTAAACGCTGACCAAAAAACACTGTTTAAACAATATTGCCATTTAACGCGCGTGCGAGATAGAAAAGAATAGAAAAATTCGTAATAACCTAATTAAATCATATAGAGAGATATAAAAGGACAAAAAAAAACTCAACAATTGTGCACGGGGAAAATCGATCGCAGTGCACAATAATTTTTTCATTCGGATGATTTTCATTGGAACACACACAAAATCCACGACATTATGCCACGGGAAACGAATTTGCTAAACGACGGTGGAATGAAGGGGGAATGGGGGGGGGACGTGGGGGCAGTTGGGTTCTACATTCTCGTCAAATGCGTTTTGAAATTTTTAATCGGTATCACGTATTATATTCATCGTCATCATCATCATGATACTTATTTGAAGCAATTGACGTTGCTCCTCGAACGATAAATAGTTACCCCTCCACCACCATTCCTCCACCGTCATTATTATTTTCTTCTTTTCTCTGTTTTATTAATAACGACACCATTTCGTATTTGATTTTATAAACGAATTTAAATTTATTTTCTCTTTTATACTCTCTCGGGATAATTTATCTTTAATTTCTTTCACATATGATTTTTTGTGTTCTATATATATATATATATATATATATATTTTATATATTTTTATTACCTTCTCTCTTCCTGGGTACGTGCGTGGTTTTCTATTATATATTCAAACGTATCGAGTAATTAAAAGCAATTTGATTTTAATAATTAACAATCGACTCGTCATTTTATCGAATTCATTCGAATTATCGCGTATTATATTATGTTGTTGAAAAAGTAATTGTCATTTTTCGCAAATAAAAGTAAATAATTACTGTTTCATTGTCAAATTCATTTCTACGTTCGGTCGATTGTTATCGGGAAAAAAGTACATTTTTAATATAGATTTTTTTCGATTCAATTTACTCTTAATTTATTTCTTCTTCGATATCTTTCATTTAAATTGAATTTTCATTTGCCTCGAAGTAGGATAGATGGTGTACTGTTTGTACGAACGTGAATCTTGATGCAACCTTATTTAAATACAACCCCCACTTCTCCCAAGAGTAATTAAAATCAATGCAAATTTATTTGGTTTTTTTTTTTTCGTTTGTTCAAAGCTAAGATTATTATCAATGACAAGTCGACTTAAATAAATTAAAAATAACTCTTAGAACATCAATACTTGGAAGGTTTTAACACGACGTTCTCGATACTCGGCTATTTTTAATGCTTCTATTTGCGTAAAGTGCTTTCTCCTCCCACACGAAGGAAGTAGCATATATCGATCTATCAAAGAGGAGGACTATCGCATCGATAGTATCGAAAGGGAAAGTACATCTAGTCGAGAGATTCTAACGAAATTTAAACTCCAATAAGTACGTGTTACTAATACCCGTAAGAAACCTTTATTACATATTGATTCAAGACAGGAAGGGGGAAGGTTAAAATGTTTCATCGGTATTTTTATATAAAAAGAAATCAAAGAAAATGATTTTTTAAAAATTCCTTTACGTACGAGTTGACGGACGATTGATTTTTTTTATTTTTTTTTTGTTTCGTTTTTTAATATTTCCAGTCTCCAAAAAAGTGCTTTTGAATTTCGTTTCAAAGTTTACTCGCGTCTGAATCGAAACGAAAGCCGGCCAGGTTGTATGTGCATTTCGAAAAAAAAAAAGGAAATAAAAAATAAAAAGGAAAAGAAAAAAAATGTGTGCAAAAAGAAAAAACAAACAAGGAAAAGAAAGAAAGGAATAAAATAAAAGTGGGAGGGGATGAATAGTCAGTTCGTGGACGACGAATCGCGAAAGCCGAGATCGATTTTGCAAATTTCATGTCGTAAATATTGGGCTAGGATGGAAGAGAGGGTTGGTTGGTTGGTTGGTTGGTTGGTTGGTTTTGTTGGTTGGTTTCAGAGCGTGGATGTCGCCTGTCGTTGGTGTAACGAAGACGGAACGCTCTGAAGTTTTCGATATGAACTTTCTTTGTCAATCGGGAATACGAGATGCTGAGAGTAACTCATCTCTAGAAATTCTTTTTTTTTCTACCTCTCACCCATTAAAAATATTTTCTACATTTTCAACATTGCGCTAAACAAACAAAATTAATACTATTAAGAGGTCATTAATTATGTAATTATGTAATACAATTAAAGAATAATGACGATATATTAATAATTTTAATGATACAAATATATATAAGAAATATTTCAAGTATAGTATCGTGTTATTAAAGGTTAATAGGAATGAGAAGTAAGTCGATATAGATACACTCGATATCGATAAATCTGCGAAGGAGGTTCCATAAATACCTGGAAGATATGTACGTAAGCGAAAAGGGTGCGAGTTGGTCTGCGAAATGGGCAAAGCAGAGCAGAGCAGAGCAGAGGAGAGCAGAGGAGAGCAGAGCTTGGCCACCAGCCAATGGATATTTTCGTACTCTTACCACCCCACCCCTCCCTCCTCTTTCGCTTTAACCCCTCGCCTACCTTCTCACTCTCATCAGCCACCCATTTTCAAGCTCTGAATTTCCTCCACCACTATTAAACATCTACCAGCATCGGACTATTTAAATCATTCGAAACATGCCCAACCTCCTCCTCCTTCTCCTCCTCCTCCTCCTCGTTAGATTAGCATGCTCAGATTTAGTACGAAAAAGCAACCTAATTTCCATGTCAAGAATATTTTCCTATTTATATTTTGGCTTGGTTTTGTCATCAGTTTTTTAAGTTTAAATGATTTTGGAGATCGCGTACTAAACAAAACATAACATAAAAAAAGTAAGAAATTAAATCAATGTAAAATCATTCGTACGCACGTTCGCGAAAAAGTTAATAATTTATATATCTAACGAAACGAATAATTATATTTTTTAATAATCCTTATTTTATATCCTCGGTTTTTTTTTTGTCGGGAATACGTTCACGAATTTATTCGACATTTGGTGCAATTGTTAAATAATAGCGGTATTACGTTCAAACGGAATTTCAATAGTACGGAAATTTGTAATTTACGTGGTGGGGGGAATCTCCTCGTGCAGCAACTCAACAATTTCCATGTGTTGGTGGTGGTGGTGGTGGTGATGAAAACCTAGGTTGGGGAGAGGGAGGTGGTATCTATTCGCAATCTAATCAAATGTAATTGTAAATCGTGTAACGCAAGTATTAATACAGAGAACAACTGATGGCCTGTTCTATTCAATGCAGCTTTCCAAAATGCATCTTTCCAAAATGCATCTTTATATTATTCTCCTTGTCCATTGTATTATCAATTAAATATTTGATATATTTTAATTACATATTATGTGTTGATCGTATTTCAATAGATTCAAATAAAACATAAGAATCGTGTAACAATACAAAAAATACAAATGTATCGAGCAATTTATAAAGAAAAAAAAAAAAAGAAAAAGAAAAAAAATTTCGAAGTAAAAGTAATATTGTCGTTCGATCGAACGAGTGAAGTCTACCTAATGCATAATAATTATTATTAGGTTCCTCGAAGATAGCTTCGGAGCGTGTTAGTTCTATCGTAAACCGAGCGTGTCTCAAATTACGTGGATGGCTGAACGCCAATGTTGTTGCTTTCTAGTACGCGAGCTTTTAAGTTAGTTTATTTTCCATAGGATTGCAGAGGGAAAAGAAGAAGAAGAGAGAAAAATATAAATTCCATATCAGTATTGAATATCTTTCATTTCTTTTCAATCTATTTTATTTGTCATAATATATTTTCATTATTAATTATCTAAATTGCCGCAGTTTTAAATTTAACAAAAAAATATATATATATATATAAGAAAACTTAATTATCTTGTATTAGAGAATATGATTGAAGTTAATCAGAATAATTATAATAAATACTAATCTTTGATTAATATATGATCGATAATAATAATCGATCGGGATTCTATTGAAACCATGACAATAGTGATATGGAATATAACATTCTCCTCTCTCTCTCACACACACACGCACACACACACACACACACACTATCACTATCACTATATGATGCTTTCGACCTAGCTCTAAATTAACAGCCTTGATTGCGTAGCATTGCTGTTGCCTTCTGTATGCCTAAGGAAAACGAGCTAACGTTCTAGAACGGAATATTTACATAGTAAGATACATTTAGAAACTTGATGGTAGAAAATGAAGTGTAACTTTGTGTGGCTTACAGATATATACATGGATGGTGGATAGATGGATAGATGCATAGATGGATAGATAGTTAGATAAAGATAAAGATAGTCAGAGTTAACAACTAGGATGAGGATGAGGTGAGGATGGATACCACTACCACCACCATCATCTCCTACCGAATGGTATCGGTTTTAAATTTACTTAGAAACGAGTTAGGACCTATTCCCTTAAGGAAAATTCGTTAGGTTAAGTACTTGGATCGTCTTTGCCAAATGAAATCTCATGAGTATTGGTTAGACATTGATCTCTTTGAAGTTCCAAGAGAGTTTTGATATTCAACGGATATATATATATATAATATAATTAAAATAAGAGTGTTAGATAGAGAGAATATATATATATATGGTTTAGAATTTAAAACAAATGGTCGCATAATTTGTAACCGAACATGGTTTATTGTAAAACCCTTTCCCACGCTGTTCTCTTCTCGTATATATGTACATTTCAATTGTGGTAGAACCTATGTATGATAAATAATAGAAAATATAACTGTGCCAACAATGGAAGTTTAGTAGATATATAGAATGCATCGAGGCAATTCACTTGGCCCGTTCGAATAGAGGAAGGATTAATATTTACTACTAGCTGTCCGGCTCGTAAACTCGTAGAAACGTTAGAACAGTATAACGATCTTGAAAGCATTACGATCGATATCATTTCTCTCTCGGTTCCTGTCCTGTGTTCAAAACGTGCCAACCTTGCCCGTTGGCCTAACTTTTCGAATTTCCAAGCACCGATTATCATAAATCTTATTTCCTCTAACTCACATTGTGATTCCCTTAGAGTGTGAGATATAATAACAAAAAAATACAAATAAAATATAATTTTTTCACGGTAATCATAAGCATAACTTCTCTTTATGTTTGAATTATCTTAAACGTTGACTGATTATAAAAATCATCGGTGTTTCTAATAAATTTCAATATTTTTCTACGATTATTCTAAAATACATGCTTATAAACATTGCGGTTTTAATCTCAGTATTTCTCTTTCTCTCTTTCTTTCTCTTTTTTTCTCTTTTTTTCTCTTTTTACTCACTTTGGTGTTTCTGTTTCTCTTGGAAAAATAAATTAGCTCGTAATTAATCATTCCAAGTTAATTTCCGAGCCAGTTTACCTCCAAGAAGAGAAATGGTTAAGAAACACGGCAATCCCGTATTAAGTTGAACGAACTACTAGCTTTCTCTCTCTTTCACTTCTCTTTCTCTTTCTCTTTCTCTTTCTCTTTCTCTTTATACGGATTCATTGATATTCTTATAGAATATTTTCTCTTGTATGAATTCGTATCCGATAAAACGTGTGTTTTTACTCATAGAATCTAGGTAAACAGGTGTTAGGTTACATAGGATTGTTTTCGTCTGTCTTTTTATCCTATACAATATCATTGCAATTAATTTTTCAATTTATATTAACAATCTTCCCCCTCTCTCTCTTCGTTTTGTTCTTTGTGACCTGACCCTTTCCTCCCCCTACTTCTCCCCCAACGACTGTGCATGGGTCGTTAAGAATAATATGGTTTAATAGGAAATTTGTTATTATAATTAATTCGTAATAATTCTTCTCTCGAAAATGAAGTTGTTAAATATTATTATAATATATATGTATATATACACGAATAATTTAATTACTTACAATTAATTTTAATGATCGTACACACACACACGCACACACAAGACACGACACCCCTTTTTATTATACGATCTGAACAAATGGTACAATTAATTTATTTATATACGTACGCGAATAATTATAATAATATAGATTGTAACAATTATGTTTGATCGATAGAATCGTTAATTGAATTGCTAAATAAAAAAATGATTAGAGCGGGGGGGAGTTTTTTTTGTTGTCGTTGTTAGATGCATTTTCTGAAGGTGCAACGAGAAAAAGGTTTCGAATAAAGGAAGGCGGTTTTACCTGTTTCCCGAGTCAAAAACGATTTTGCATGGCATGAATATAAAAATTTGCAAAGGTATAGTACCTATGGTGGGTAGATAGGTAGGTAGGTAGGTAGGTAGGTAGGTAGGTAGGTAGGTAGCTAGCAAGCAACCAGCTATATATGTCCGTCAAGTTATATGCGATGTTGATAAATGGCGGTGAGTGTTGATTTATTGGACGTCGCTTAATCGAGACGTCGCTTAATACGCGGGCTCGATTAACGATCCTTTCGAAAAATGAGAACGCAAACGAGGGAGGGGGGAGGCAGGGGTATAATCGAGATTTTAGTTTATCACGTTTAAATTGTCTACCATAATATATCCAATATACTCTGTTATATTTTTTTTTAATTTTTATTTTTATTTATATTATTAATAAGATACTAAACGTCATTGATCCTTTTAAATGCACACACGCATACACCTTAATTCAATCGCGTTTAGAGATTTATTTATTTATTATTTTGTTATCGTTTTAATTTATTGATCGATCGAATAAAAATTATATTGACAAGTTTTCGAATAAATATCATGTTAAAATTGTCAATCGATTATATGATTACTTATTTAGAATTTTTGTATTTATTTTTGATACACGAATATTGTTTTCTTTGTTTTTTTTTAATATATATATATATATAAATGCACGCGATTGAATTGAAATAATAATAATAATTGATGCACGAAAGGAATGATTATCGTCGCGTCGTTGTAGTCAAAAATTGTCGAATTTTGTTGTAGAACAACCGGTTGAAAGAAAAAAAAAGAAAAAGAAAAAAATCTATAGGAATAAAAAGGGAAAAGTCAAAAGCATTTGGGGGGGGGGTAAAATGGTGTAGAAGGAGATAGTAATAGTAGTAGTAGTAGTAGTAGTTCGGACTGGGTTTCGAAAAGCTCGTCTGATTCGTCGTCGGGACAGCTGCCAAATCTCGAAAGCCGTCGAAAGTTTGTACGACGAGCGTCGATTTTGTCGACTCTGGTTCTCCCTCCCCCTTCCAACCCTCTCTTTATCCTCGAACGACCACGATCCAGAGATATGCGTCCTTTTAAAATGAAATATTCGTCAGGGGTAGGTGGAAATCGAGCGTGCCCGGTTGCTGTTGCTTGCTTGCTTGCTTGCTGCTGCTGCTGCTGCTGCTGCTGGTTCTGGTTCTGCTCTTACGTTCCATGGATTTTCCAACCGAAAATTTCGGGACGATTGCCATCTTTTTAGATCCCCAATTCGATAAATCGAATCCACGAGAGTTTGTCGAATGAGACATCGGGAAACATAAAAATATAAATAAAAGAAAAAAAATAGGAAACAATAAAAATAGACCGGCACCATCGATTGAGCAAAAAAAAAAAAGGAAAAAAAAGGGGGATGAGTAGATCGAATCAGCTTCATCGTTTAGAACACGATTGACTTTCGGAGAAATCTATATATTCATTGCATGCATGCATGCATGCATGCATCGTGCATGTATACACGTATGCATGTATACACGTATGCATGTATGTATCGTATGTATGTTGAAAATAAATAGAGAGAAAAAAAAAGAAGGTAGGAAAATGTACAATGAAATTTCAACAAGCTAGAAATCCTATTGGTCACATCTCTCTATATGCAAGCGAGTGCATTCGGTGACAGACACGTAACTACGTGAAAGGAGAAGCAAGCAAGCAAGCAAGCAACCAACCAACCCCAACCAACCAACCAACGAGACCTGTTATTGGTAGGATGTTGGTATTGGTGTTGGGTATTGCTGTTGCTGTTGCTGTTAGCGATGTTCCGCGTTTTGATAATTATTACTGTCCGTTAGTTTATCGAGTGCACCATGCGTCGATCGTTCGAGGACACACCGTTGCATCTGTCACGTACGTGAGTGCACCGAAGACACGACAGTTTAATCTCTTTTGGGAGACTGCGCTTCTATCTTCTACATCTATCTATCTATCTATCCGTCACGTAATTTTCAGATTCGTAAGCCTCCGTTTAAATGATTTTACAATAAAAAACTTCCCCTTTAATATTATAGATATATAATTTGTAGCAATTAAATTAATAATTTATCCAACACTAATTTTGTTGATAAATTATTAATAAAAGTTATATGTTAATAGTAAAACGTACGTATACAAAAAAATTCGTAGGAAATTATATAATCGTTTTATATTGGTCATAGAAATTTGTTCGACCGAAACGCGAAAGTATAAATGAATCGAATAGGAATTTTCTCGCGAAAAATACTATAATTTATATCGGAAACGTTTACGAATATCTTTTTCGTTTTCCAATTGTTGTCCCTTTTCCCTTTTTCTTTTTTTCTCTCTCATCCTTCTTTATTCGTACAATATTTCAAATTTTTACAAAAGAAATTCATTTTTTATTCGAAATATAGTTGAATTCGTTTAAAACCGGATTCGAGATTTGTAAATCTCTGCTTTAAAATGATTTGCAAATTCTTTTGTTACTGGTGTTCAATTTCATGTAATGCGGGGGGTGGGGTTTGGTGGAAGGGTGGTGGGTACACCACTTGCTAGTGCAATTCATTAATTATTTCGTAAAGTATCCTAAAGGTAAACATTAGCATCGTTTAAACTAACAATAAGGATGGAATTTTTTTTATTGTTGTCTCACTATGGGTCCGAAAATACTCGTTTAAAACCCATTAGAAGAACGTACGTGAGTGTAGAAAGCGCATACGTGTGTCCACATATGTCTCTCTCTCACTCACTCTCTCTGGTGAAAAATGCATTAACGCTTGGAAAGCACTTTTCGTTTATTTTTTTTTTGTATTATTACTTCTTTTTTATTCCTACTTATTCTTTCATCCTTTTTATTTCATTTTTCTTTCCTTCCTTTCTTCCTTACTTACTTCTTCTTCTTCTTCTACTTCTTCCTTTTATTTATATATCCTCGTACTTTTCCATCTTTACTTTTTCACTTGAAAACTTAGGGTTCGTTTGTTTACAACCCTCTTCCCTTCCTTCTACTCCTTCAAACTCACCCCCTTCTTTATCTCTCTCTCTCTCTCTCTCTCTCTCTCTCTCTCTCTCTCACATACGTTTCTTCGCGAGACATTAACACGCGGATGTATTTGTTGGATAGCAAAAAAAGAAATGGGGAAAAAAAGTACGAGGAATATGGTTGAGAATAATATAAAAAAAAAAAAAAAAAGTGTGTCAACGTGTAGGGCAAGAATAGAATAGAAAAGGAAAAGAAAAGGAAAGGAAAAAAAAGACGAGTTGAATTCGTAGTAGGGGTAGTTAGTGGTAGTAGCGATGCACACCACGAAGGGTTGAAAACTGCGACTCGACTTGATCGATACGCCCTTATCCCAGTGGCTCGATCGCGTTCATAAATTTCTAAGTGGGGGCCGGTGATAGGAAGGGCAAGCAACTGCATACGTGGGTGCATTTGTATACATACGTATGTATGTGTAGATGAGGGCCAAAGGAAAGGAATAGGGAAGGGGTTAGAAGGGGGCGGGGATATATGTGTGTTAGGCGAAATGTTCGCACGCGAGCTTGTAACTTTCTTTTATCGTTTCATTCTTCGTCTTCTTCATTTTGTATATGTGTGTGTGTGTATTTTTTTTACCCCTGTCCCTCACCTCCCTAACTTCTTCCCTACTTCGTCCAAATCTTTCTTCTTCTTCTTCTTCTTCTTCTTCTTTTATTTCAACATCGTGACAAGGGGGCGGTTCATTGACATCGAAAAATACGGTAATTATACGTGCTCTCATTATCGGTTGCTAACGACGCGAATACGTTCAACCTCTCTCTCTCTCTCTCTCTCTCTCTCTCTCTCTTTCTTTCTTTCTTTCTTTCTTTCTTTCTTTCTTTCTTTCTTTCTTCCTTTCTTTCTTCCTTTCTTTATTTTTTTATTTCTTTCTTTTCTCGAGTTAAAAAGAAGCAGCCAACCGTTTGCTTCAAAGTCAGTTGCTTGTCTCGTTTAAAAGACCGTCGTCTTCGTAATAGTAGTAGTAGTAGTAGTATCTTCGGAGGCCCTGTTAACCAACCTCGAAGGGAAAATACGTGCCCTTACGAGCATACCTACGTACGTACGTATAGTCATCTTCTATCCCCTATTTCTTCTTCTTCTTCTTCTTCTTATTATTATTATTATTATTATTATTTTCTTCTTTATTTTTCTTTACTTCTGCGATTAATCGAACGAACAGTCAAAGACAAGAATAATCCGTGATCGATTCTTACCTTTTCTTTTTTCTTTTTATTACCTTCGATCGATTACTTTTCTTTTCTATTCATTTTTCTTTCTTCGTCTTTCAGTTCAACTTCTTTTCTTTTTCTTTTTCTTTTTTTTTCGTAATCACCATTCGGAGTCATGGTAAACGAGAACCAACCAACGTTTACCTTCGTCTATAACACGGTGGCTACTTTTCTAGCCTTGAAACCTTAGACGCTCGATACTTCACTTCACCGGGGTACCTTGACGTAAGTAATATATTCGTACCCTTTTTACCTACGAAATGAATTTCATATTCGATGGATGATCTCTCATATTTTTCTATTTTTTTTTTTTTTAGGAATACTAGAAGATATATATATCTTTTTATTCGCGCAAATCTAATATCATATTGTAGATAGTTTTTTTTATTTAAGATTTATCGATGTAAAACAAAATTCTTGATCATTTTTATAATTTCTAAACACAAGTAGTGAAATCAATTATAATATCGTTATTAATAGTAATTTCAGTATAACATTTTAAAAAGTATACAAAAAGAATCGTATTTTTATTATCCAAGTATTCGGAATTGTTTGCTAGATATCCCGTTGTACAAAAATGCATGGCAGGGGGAGGAGGAGGAGGAGGAGGAGGAGGAGGAGGAGGAGGGGAGAGAGGTAAAAAGATACAAAAATGTATCTTCTGTTTGTCACCATTTGTGTATTCGAAATACAAATTGTTTTTCTTTTCTATCTTTCTACAAGTATCTCGTACCTTTTACGTCATATTTTAACGCATTCGTCCTGGGGTATCCTCTCAGGTTTTCCTTCCAACTTCTCTGTTGTGTCGTCTACGTCGTCGTTAACATTTTCTTTCTTTACCCCCTACCCCCTACCCCCTAACCCCTTTCCTTTCCTCTCTCTCTCTCTTTTTCTCTCAACGGCATTGCACTCGGATGGATGACTTTTCCGGAAAAGAACCCGAATCGCTTTGTACGTTTTTCCTTCTACTATTTCATCTTCTTCTACTTCTACTTTTACTTCTACTTCTATTTCTTCTTCTTCTTCTTCTTCTTCTTCTTCTTCCACGTCTCTTTGAATGTTTTTCATGAAACGGCTTTGTCGAATAGAAGGAAATCTATTTCTTTCTTGTATAGGAAAAAAAACCATTCGTTCATTCGTTCGTTTCTCTTCTTATTATTATTTATCCACCTCCTCCACCTCTACCTTCAGCTCCTCCTCGTGTTCTTCATCTTTTTATTCTTTTCAACGTTGAAAAGAAATTTCACGAAGCAAATAAATATAGGAGTATACCTTAGTAGTAGTAGTATTATTTCTTCGTCTATACTAAGCGTATAAAGAATGATAACAAAACTGACCGAATTTTTCAGGATACGTTGATATATATATGTTTATTTTACCATTTACCTTTTTCCATAGTCTCTTTTTTCTTTCTCTTTCTGTTTTACATTTCGTGTTATCCTTTTCGGTGTTTCTGTTACAGTTTTCTTCGTGTATACTCTCGGTCAAAGCTTTTCCGATCTTTCAAAGGGTGAACAGAGATAGATAGATAGATAGATAGATAGATAGATAAATATAGAACAACATCGAGTAAGGTGGGTGGCAGGGTGAAAGGGAGACTTGGAGGGTGGGCGGTTGTGGGTGGATGGGTTTATACACGAATGCAACATACATAGTCTCTTTTATTCCCCCCTTTTCATTTTCAGTATCAATTACAGCGTACTTTTACCAGTTTCCAGTTACAATCTCCCTTTTCTTCCCGTTTCGTTTGTATTACTGATACGCTTCTAATGGACTATGTGCATCCTACCTATCACCGTCACGATGTTCGCAAAATTGGAAATCGTTTCCCATGGGTCATGATGAATTCTGAAGAACTTTTTAATCAAAAATCCTATATATAGTATGGTATGTGTGTATATATATACATATATAGGTAAAAATAAAATTAAACAAAACGGTAAAAAGACATTCTACCGATTGAAGTTCAGTCATCTTTTTTTTTTCTAATCGTTCGACTCCTATTTTAAATCTATTAATTATGTATTTGTTACATGATTAATTTTCTATTAAAATATAAAACGTCTCGATAATTGGATATTATTGAAATGCAATTTAAATAAGATCCTATAGTCATAAAATATGTAGACAAATAAAAGAAACATTGCTTTTGGAAAAATAGAATAGAAAGAAAAAAGTAGAAAACGATATTGAATTATCCAAAAATTCGTAATTCTGTCTCGTTTTGAACCGATCGATATACTACGTCTTACTTTACTTACGACGATATCTGTGTGTGTACGTATTTTTAGTGTAGAAAACAAATTAAAAAGCCCGATATGAAAAGTAACGAAAAGTGATGAGAAGAATGAGATAATAAAAGAGAAAACGAGAAAGAAGATCAAGAGAGAATAGTTGGGAAAGAAGGTCGTGTTCCAAATTATCACCAACACCACCACCACCACCACTACTACCACCACCACCACCCCCGGGGGTTTATTTGTCCGCTTGGACTCGTGAACGGAAAGATAAACGTGTGCTGCGTTTTTTAATTCGAAAATATAAACACAACTCATCTCTGAGTTTGCATACATTTATTCTTTTTATTTTTCTTTGACTTTTATACATTATATTGTCTTCATTCGTTTAACATCAACGATCAGCATATAATGTTCTTTTCATTTTCATTTATTAATTATACTTATTCTTTTTTCGTTTTTCAATTCGTTATTATTTGAAAACAATTTCGTATATAAAATTAAACGAGGGGGGGGGGATATTGAATATGTAATTCGAGAAGTATCGTAAGACGACGTTTAAATTTTGTATTATCGATAAAGAAAGCACTTCGTGGAAGAAGGAGGATGTCAAGGTTTTTATATTCTTCATCGATATTGATTCTGCTTTTTATTAAAAAATAAATTAAATATGCTATATAAGGAATACCGATCGTTCAAATATTTCTTCTATTAATATTTTAAGGTATATCTATCGGTTTGAAACTTTATTCGAAATTTTTAACTTGCATTAAATTATCGAGAATTTTTGTTTACCATTAGAAAAAAAAAAAGAAAAAAAAAAAAGAAAAAAAAAAGAACAATAATCTTCGATCGTATAATATATAATCGAATAGACAAATAAATTTGATAATTTTCAAGGGGGTCGAACGCGTTTATGGCGAACAATCGTCGAAAACGAACAATACTTCGATAATATATACCTGTATGATAATAAAAAAAAAAAATGAATAGAAAAAAAATAGAAATAGATAGATAGATAGACAGACAGATAAAGAGATAGAAAGAACACGTGTCCCAGATTCTAAGCTATCAGAATTTTCGTTTGTACAAAGCTAGAGATACGACCATTCTCGTCGATGTTTTCATCGCGTGCTGAAGGAAAAATGCGCAAGGGTTTTTTCGTTGTTCGTTTCTGAGCCTTCTCTATCCGTGGAAAAAAAAGAAAAGAAAAATTCGGTCCATTTGGGAAAAGGGATGTAGAGAGTAATATAAAAAGAAAAAACAAGAAAAGAAAATGAAACAGACACGAACTTTAGTTTTTCAGGAATCTCGTTAGTAGCCTAACGTTGTGAACAAATCATAAAAAACGATAAAATACAATCGGTATTCCCTTGCACCTTGTCAACGAGACAAAAAAATAGGTGTCCTTAAAAAAGAAACGGAAACGTAAGAGCAAAGAATCATCATCAGTCTTTCGTGGGTTACTCGTGGATGCGAAGTGAAGGAAACACGTAGTTAGTTTTAAAGGATCTTTCCTAAACGGAAACGAGCGTAATCGTTCGTCTGTGTGTGTGTGTGTGTATGTAATATGTGTGAAAGAGAAAGATAGAAAGGTTACTTGATCGTATAAGCGTAGGTACTATTACAAATCCTAAGTATCATAGATGGTTCCTCTTTATTGGCCATGAACGAGAGAAAGCAGATGAGAGAGTGGGAGGGAGGAGGGGAAGGGTGGGGTTGTTCCTGTAAAGAGAGGAAGATGAGAGAGAGAGAGAGAGAGAGAGAGAGAGAGAGAGAGAGAGAGAGAGAAGGGATGATAGGGAGGAAATAAATCTCGAAACAGGAACAACCCCACAGCATCACCACCACCACCACCACCAGCTCGTCCTTTGATTCGATCGGCCCTTTGACGTCCTCTGTTCATCTCTCTTTCTATCGTTCCTTTCAGTGGAAGGAAACGTTGCTATAGGTCCGATTCCCTGAATTTACCCTTTGGAAAATATCTTACTTCAAGGAGGTAGTTCTATCACGCTTATCAAGCTTTCGCTTTATCAAATTTCTATAAAAGGAATTTAATTATCTTCTAATTAAAAGGGATTATTCGTTAAAAAGGAAAGAGAAAAAAAAAGAGAAGAAAAGAAAAGAAAGAAAGAAAGAAAGAAAGGAAACAAAAAATAGTAAAGTAACCGTAATAAAATTTCCCATCAAATTGAACGATTATGTATTTACGTAATAATTAAGAAGTTATTCCATTAGGTGTATTAATTTCGTCTTATATAAATTGTGGTATTTCATCATTTTTTTTGTTAACAATTAAATATAAAAAAATGACAGACAATTATTCTTATTGACGTGTGTTAGAATATTATAATATGGAACGTTGATTATTTAATTAAAAAGTCCGATCATTTGATTTCTAATGGTCGTCTTAAGTTTATTGTTTCAAAAAGAAAAAAGAAAAAACTCATCGATTAAAAAAAAGAAAATCGATTGGACGTTGGTTGAGTGTCACGTACAGCTGATATGCGAATAAATGATGATCGATTTTCGAACTTTCGACACACATTTCGACGAAAATTTGACATCATTCCTGTTTCGTCTAATTTCACCAGATTATAGATTTTTTACGATAATAAATATATACTCATACGCTAGCAGGCACACATACATACAAATAGACAGAAACGAAATTGGAAGTTGAAATCAAAAGCTCTTCTCTTGTTAACCACTAATTGACACTTTCCCAATTAAAGAAGGAATTAAGAGAAGAGAATCATTATGTAGAGGGGAAAGGGAGAGGGTGGACTCTTATCTCATTGCATTTATTAATTAATTGCTTGTTTGTTTGCTTGCTCGAGTAACAATTATTTTCATTTAACAATTAGACGAACGGACAAATGAGCAGGTGTGAAAATAATTATCTAATAAAAATATTTTCAGTATTAATACAAAATGATTGTATAATATTATAATATTATTTAATTATCAGTAATCAACGTTCTCTCTAAATAGATATTGCTATGTCACGTAGGATAAAACAATCTTATTTTATAAAAGAGACAATTAAATCTCGTTATAATATTTCATATTAATATATCTATTATAATAAGAATTTTGATTTGAATGTAACAATAATACCTCCTACTATTGCAATTCGTTGTTAATTGTCAATGATTAAAAAAAAAAAAAAAAGGGATAAGAAGTATATATATATATATAAGTGTAGAACTAAGTGAAATAATAAATAATAGATGGAAATTTATGCGATGATTAGACTTTTAGTTTGTTTTAGAATGATCTTTTTCTATCTGCAAGATACGAGGGTACGTTCGCAGTTCATTGGCAAGCACTTTGCAGGTAAGCTCGTATTTCTTCGAGTATATCACTTTATCTCAAGCTTTCTATCTCTCCCTCTCTCTCTGTTTCTCTGACACACATTTTCTCACACACATTTTCTCACACACATTTTCTCACACCCTTTCTTTCACTCTCGTTGTCGCGAACTCGTGGGTGTGATGGTGGTGGTTGGAAGAGAAAGCGCGTAAGTGCCTCGTCGTGTTCTCCGTGATATTTTAGGTTTCCGGTTTAACGTTGCTCACCGTTTCGATGCCTCAGGGAAAAATGTTTCAGAAGGTCGAACGTCTACTTCACACCTAAGATCCTCATCGAATCTTATTTTTTTTTTACTTCTTCTTCTTTCTTTTCTTTTTATCCGTTTCTTTCCCTCTAACGTTATTTTCTCGTCTTAAGTATAAAATAAAATAACTTAGAAAAATATATAATATATAAATGATATTTTATTAATAAACATTAAAAGGGGGAAATTAAATATTGATATTACATCAATTTAATATCTATTAAAAATCAACAAATAATTAAAATAATAATAAATAATATATACAATATATAAGTTTATATTTTATTAGATTCATTAATTTTCAGTAAGATCATCTCCCAATATTAATTCTCGCGCGCGTATAGATAATCTAAATAACTCTTATTGTAAATTGGATAGAAAATGTTCATTTGTTTATTAAAACGAGTCGAGTGAGATCGTTCTAGTAGAGAAATTAGGCTAGCGAATAAGACGTGTTGGTGGAATTCGATGAATAGAAGGATGAGAATGAATATGAGAAGATGTAGGAGGAGGGTGGGGTGGGGTGGGGTGGGGTTGAAGCTAACATAACAAGGTACCTCGTTCATTCTGAACGTAGATTTGCGAATTTCACCGTCTTGTGTTTTCCTTCTTCTACACTTGGAACAATAATCAAGCACAAGGGGGTTTTGGTGTGTAGATCTTTAGATGAAACGCAGCAGTTAGCAGGAGACGATGACGACGACTACGACGTTCTCCTTTCAAAGCTTATATTAGAACATGAGGTTGTCCTTGGAAAGGGTTCTCCTAGTTCGTCCTACGAGACAAGGAACAGCACCGTTAAGAGCTTAATTCGGTCTTGGTTAAAGGATGTAAACCGCTTAAGGTTTACCACAAGCTTCGAGAGGACCTGGCTATTTACCGGCTATGCTTTATAGATACTTCCTCCACCAATTAGCATATCGTTTTCTCTAAACCCTTTATTCCATCCTCATTTTAATCCTAAATCAATTTTCTGACACCCCCGCTTCCCTTTTTCCTTTTTACAATTCTTTAATATTTCTCCCAATTATTTTGGATTTATTCAACTAGTAACTATCAATCCTAAAAAATGAAGTGTCTATTTTTATTAATTAAATGATAATTATTATTTTTGTATTACATTTATAGAATATACTTTTCAAGTAGTATGATACGCGAATAAATCATCGAAGATTATTATTCTTACTATTCCAATTTCAGAATTGTTTCAACACTTCTCTCACTTTGAATTAATTGCTGAACCAATGAGAATATACTTCACGTTATTGTGTTTAATTTTTATACGAATTGTTATTACAATTTACACATCTAATTTAGAAAATGTTTGTTTAAGAATATTTACGTATTCTCCTCCTTCCTTTCCTACCCTTCCCTTCCCTTCCCTTCCCTTCCCTTCCCTTCCCTTCCCTTCCCTTCCCTTCACGACTCGTCTGGAAGGAAAATTTTTTAAGTAATTATAAAACTTAAAAAGATTCGACGATTCGTGAAATAAATAGTTGTAATAGTAGTAGTAGTAGTAGTAAAATATAGTTAGTAGTAGTAGCAGAAAAAGTAATGCTTTTTAGAGCTTTCAAGAGAAAAAGATACAGAGATTTTTCCAGTGGTTTTCTTTAACATGCGCGTTGACATTTTTAGGTAAAAAGTTTAGCCTGCAGTTTTCTTAACTACGGTCTTCTTCTAAGCAGTACTCTATTCGAATATAGTTATCCTACTTTTTTTTTTATCATTCTCTGCTCTCTCTCTCTCTCTCTCTCTGTCTCTTTCTCTTATGCTTTTTCCTTCTATTCCATTACTATAACCATCGTAGAGATTTTGTTCTTTTAAAAAAGTGTACTACGCAGCTTAGTATAGGTTCATACCTTTGCTAACTAAAGTCAAAATATTATACCAATAGCTTAGTCATGTTTGATTTTGTTTCGACAACAAAATAAAATGACATCTTTCATGGATTTCAATTAGAATTGCATTATATTTTCAATAAAAACAGTTTAAATAATTTTAATAATAACAAAAACAAATCAAACTTCCATTTTTCTGCTCGCACGAATCCGAAAATTTGATAAATATTCGTTCATCTCCCTCCCCCATTCCTCCGATTGTGTTACGTCTATCGTTAAAGAAAATCAAAAGAAAAGAATTCTCCCTAAAGGAAAAGGAGAAATGATAAAAGATAAATAAATGAAATAATAAAAAGAAGGAGGAGGAGGAGGAGGAGGAGGGTAGGGTAGGGTAGGGGGTTTAGTATAAAAAAAAGGAAAGAAAAAAAAAATAAGATTGAATTGTTCAATCGATTTCTGCAAGAAAACCGGATTGAGGCGTTGAAAATTTATTGGAACGTCGATATTGGATTTCGTAGATTTCTTTTTATTTCCTCTCTTTGTCCGATAATAACGACGAAAGAAAAATCCAGACGGGCTAATGTTCCAAGAGAAAAGGGAAACGTATAAATGGCTAAATCTATGGAATCATCGCTAGCGTCTGCGGTTTTTATTTGTAGCTATAAGAAAAAAAAAAAAAAAAAAAGGAATAAAAGGAAGTGGAAGAAGAAGAAGAAGAAGACATCGGAGCTTTTATAAAGTAAGAAAGTTCACGGAATACCGGAGAAACGATTTAGCTTGCAGAAAACTTACACACACACATATGTATATGTATATGTGTGGAACGTGAGACAAAGTGCGCTTGAAAAAAAAAAAGGAAAAAAAAAAAGGAAAAAAAAATAAACGTGCCTTTAGCCACGTCGTTAACCCTCCGTGCTACTAAAATATTTCAACATTATTTTTTGAAAAGTACTCCATATGATGTATTTCAAAACCCGTTTCATATTTTTATTCATTATTATTTATCCTTATGAGTACTATTTCGTTTTTTTTTGTATAAGTGAAAATCTTTTTAAAATCGTACACTCAACTCATTCAATTTATATTTCTTTTTTTTTTCCTTCGTAAAAGTTTATATTATTATATGACACGCGTAATGCATAAACGATTGATTCTTTATACGCGTGTTAGGTGAGGTAAACATTTGATTATGTTTATTATTACTCAGGGAGCACACGTGTACACGTAAAAAAATAGTTTGGAATTAACTGGTAGGGTGAGTGGGAGGGGAAAAGTAGTAGGTGACTCTTACATAGGCCGTCATATCTTTGCAAATAGTATGAAAAAAGAATAAAAGAGAGAGAAAACAAGATTTATCTAGTATTATCGAAATCGAAATAAGCTGGTAACGTTTTTGATGGTAACATTATTCCCCTCTTACTATTTTTCACTTTATTTCTTTTTCCATCAACGATGTGAATCGATAAACTCGTAAAATATTTCTTCGAGATGGTCCGAGTTTTTCCCCTATAAAATCTCAATTCACCAAAAGTTCGAGTTAATGCGACGGAACAACAAACTACTGCCATTACTACCACTACTACTATTACTAGTACTACTACTACGACGATGTCATCATCATCGAAGCTTCAAGAATCGAAATAAAATGGTAATGGTTGTTACATGAGAAAACCAATCGAAAAAATAAAATAATAAAATAAGAAAAAAATATATAAAATACCATTGGGGTTACGGTAAACTCGATGATGGAAATGTAAAAGAAGGAAATCAAAGTTTGACAATTTGTGTGTCGGCGAATAGAAAAGAGAGAGAAAGAGAGAGAGAGAAAGAGAGAGAGAAAGAGAGAGAGAAAGAGAGAGAGAAAGAGTGGTTGAAATTTGATGATAAAATTTCTTTTGGTCTCGTTCGTAACCGAGTAGTAAATATCTCGAAGGAAATTTCAACCCTCCCTTCTTCCCCACCCAACCACCCGCGTTCTTTTCTTTCTTTTTCTTTTGACATGCACGGTGCACTGGGCTTCTAGGCTAATGCATTTTAGGTGCCTCAGCCGTTTACCTTACGCGTCCAAGTTTACGCTACTTTTGGTGTTACGTTTTTAACACACCACAAAACAAAAAAGAAAATAAGAAAAAATATACGTGTAACTAGAAATATAGTCCAGTTTCATCCCTTCCTTTTTCTTTTATTTTTTCTTCTTCTTATTTTTCTTTCTTTTAGTCTATTTTTATTAGATATTTTTGTATATTTATTTTTTCGTTACCGGTCTAAATCACGTAACGTATCGCGGCGTCTGGTGTTTTATCGGATAGAAATGGTAAAGAAATAAATCCTAAGTAAGTTTGTATATCGTTAGTTACGAGTAAATGTTATTAAAAAAAACTTGCCGAGAACGTGAATGGAGGGTGGGTGGGTGGTTGTTAAGGGAAGGTAGGCTAATATTTCGAAAATAAGCGTAAAAATGAAAGCAAATTAAGTGAGTTCTATTTTTGTTTTAAAACCAATAAAAGAAAAGTAAGGATTGAAGAAAATATTTGATCGACGATGATAGAAAGTCGATGAAGAAATGCCATTTATAGAGTTTTGCATATATTTCTAAAGAAAAGGAAAAAGGAAAAGAAGAAGTAATAGAATAGCGAACGATTAAAAACTACAAATAAATATTTAAATGTTCTTTAATAAACGAGGGGGAAAAAAAAATAAAACAAAAGATAATTTATAGAAGAAAAAGCGAGATTTGTCCGGGGCTCCTGTGTAATCAGAGTATACACAAAAGAATCAGAAAAGAAAATGTCGAGAGATTCGACAAAGCCTTTAAACTATAAAAAGAGGAAAAAAAAAAAAATAGGAATAAGTTAGGAGAGAAAGAGTAGGAAGGAAAGAAGGAAGGAAAGAAGGAAGGCCAGTGGGTGCATTTTCATGCTATTATCTCGCAAATGAAGAACCCTATCCGAACTTAATTAAAATGCAATTACAGGGAACTTCTTACCAACTATTTCCAGACTTAAGTCCCCATCGAATGGAAACGCAACGGATGGATGGATTAGATTAATCCAACTAGTATTGGTAATGGTGCTAGTGGTTCTGATGATGATGGTGCTGCTTCTGATGGTGCTGGGAGTTTATTCCTAAGAAAAAATCTATTTATCGAGTAAGATAGAAAAATAATGAGAAGGAATTAGAGAGGATAAAGAAGGTTCTTTTTTTCTCTTATTAGTTTCGCGTCAAAATTATTAAAGAAAAGAAAAAACGGAGGGAAACAAAAAAAAAGAGTGGCAGATATTAACCGTCTCTGCTGCATCGAGGGGGGTGGTTTGTCGTAACGTTTATTATTCACTCGTTTGAACGCTCGATTCGCACGTACGTAAAAAGAAATAGGGTGAAAATAGATAAATAATAAAAAAGAAATATTCTTTGTTTTGTTCGATAAACGTTTAGCGTGAATTCGTTTGTTCTTTCGTTCGTTTCTACCTTATGGTGGGTTCTTTCGATATTCGCAAAAGGTTTCAAAGAAAATTGAAGAAGAAATGAAATGAAATGAAATGAAATGAAATGAAATGAAATGAAATGAGAGAAAGAAATAAATAACCGACGTTTGTGTATATGTGTGTGTATGCGTGAGCGTATGTGTGAGAGAAAGAAAAAGAAGTTAAGAAGAAAAGAAGTCACGGCGAGTTAATTCGCAGGCAAATTAAGAGCCTGCGAAAACTCAAAATAGGCGAACTGAGAGAAAGAAATGGAAGGAAGAAGAGAAAGAGAGAGAGAAAGAGAGAGAAAACAGAACGTCAGAGGGAATATGCAGTTGGATGAAAGAATTCTAGTAGAAAAACTTTTCAATTTCGTCGACTCGGAGAATTAAAATGGCTTGCAGTCTTCCTACACCCCCCCCCCCTACACCTGCCCCTCCCTTCCCCCTTTAACCCTTCTTCTTTCTCTTCTTCTTTCTCTCTTCGTCACCCATCAGAAATCCCATCGTCTTTGTTCTTCCCGTTGTCGTCCATGAAAACGTTGTTGATGATGACGAGAATATAAACGTGGTTGGTGGTTTCGTTTAGAAAACTAATTTCTCGTTAGATTTGTCAACCGGAAATTCAGATCTTTCTTATTCTTCTTTTTCTTTTTCTTTTTCTTTTTTTTTTTTATTGTTTTTTTTTCCTTCTCCTCGTATTTTTCTAATTTCAAGAATATATCTCAACGAAATTACACAGGAATTATTATCCATTTGAATTGTTCAATTGTTCAATTTTTATTACGCATTATTATTCGTGAAATTATTTTTTTCTGTCGTATCAGTTGTTCCATGGGAATTCTTTTTTCTTCTTCTTCTTCTTCTTCTTCTTCTTTTGGATTAATTATCGACATTGTTTTATCATTTACATTTGTATTATAAGATAACAAAGATTAATTAAGAATCTTAATAGAAAAAAAAGAAAATAAAATGGAAGCATTTCCTTTCTTTCTTCTTCTTTCCGCCAATTTTTTATTTTCTTTTGATTAAGATAAGTCTGTGTGTATATATGTGTGTTGTAAGTTTCTACTTTGGGGTTTTACGAATGTGAAAAGAAAACTGAATAGCTTACGCATCGTATGAGGCTATTTAATTTGTTCCTTTTGTAGTAATATGTACACATATATATACACAGGTATACACACTTATACATTTACTTGTATAATATATAGAATGAGAAAAAGTGAGGTCAAGAAAGATCTGAAGTGGATGGTAAATTAAGTGGCTTTCTGTAGAACCAAACTAAGCATTACTTCTTTCTATATACATACACACTCGTTTATATGCATATATATATATATATATATATATGAATACATCTAATACATAAACTCGTATTAAATTCAAGTAGGTAATATATGTATTTCTATGCAAGTTAATGTACGATTATTCGCGTAGATTGCACGTTCATACAAATCTTCGACCGTATTAATCGCGACTCTTAACTATGTTAATGTTTAATGATAAATAAAAGAGTGTTCGTATAAAAAAGAAATGCATTTGATAACGTTGGTAATAAAAATAAAATCATATGTCATGTCGTACGTTTTTTAAATTAAATTTCATTGATTTTTCTAATTTTTGTTAATAATAAAATACATTTAAATTAACTCTTCAAATATATTTTGAGATACCAATCGTTATTACTAAATATTAAAAAACCTAATATTTATATTCGTACTCTTTTCTTTTTTTTCTACGTTTAATTAATTGTTCATAATGTAATATAAAAATGTGATAGAAACGCAAACTTAACGGGTTATTTGCCAATTTAAATATGATTAAAGTTTCATTACCAGGTACGCCACGTGCAACCATAAACAATCCACTTGCAACTCCAAACAAAAAAAATGAAAAGAAATAAAAAGCAGGTACGCGTTAAGTACTAAACAAAAATTCACACACACAATCGCAACGTTAGATTTCGTTTTGTTTATCGAAATAAAAATTGAAAAGGGATCGAATAAATAAGCGTTTAAAAGATCAAAGTAACCTGCAGGAAAAGAAAAACAAAAAAATAAATAAAAAAAAAGGGATTCTCGGGTTAGGGATAGGGTCACGTTAAAGAGGAAAAATAGAATCGTAAAAGTTTGATATCCCTTTTTTCTTTTCATTCGTAGCCAGAACACGTTTCCACGTTCATACGTTTCGCGAATCGATGTACAACGCGTCGTGCACGTTGCTAGAAAACCATTTTGTGTTCTCCATCTTTTTTTTTTCCCTTCTCTCTTCCATTCTTTCACCTTCTATACCAAACTCGTTTTGATTCCTACTAAACCCTCCCACCCCTATTCTTCTTTTCCCAACGTCAATGGCGATTTAATTCATCGGGTTAACGAGTAACGTTTTCCAATTTGTGAGCCGATAAATTGTTGGCAATTATTTGCACTTTTCGGGTGTGCGGCAACGAAGAATACTCGGGGGTTGCTCTGTTGCATCCTTTCCACCCTGCACACCATCACCACCACCACTACTATACTATTACCTTTCCCCAGTAGACTACTTTTTTCTTCTTTTTTTTTTGTATCTTAATCATCGTATTTTCTTCGTTTAAAATCTTTTTATGGGGATCAGATACCATCTTATTTATTCGTCGATGTATTTTTTTTTCCTTTTTTTATTCGAGAAATTCTTTGATCTATCTTTTAGTTTAAATAGAAATTATGATAAAATCGCTTGGTATATAATATTTATTTTTTATTATTTATTAAATGTGTGCGTATAACCACAAATAATTTGATTTTATTTAATATAGTGTTGCGAAAGTGTTCGTTGAATTTTTTTTTACCAGTGAGTAAGTAATTATTCGGTTGGATAATTGAAAAATCACGGAGGGTGGTGTGTGTTTTTCGTTGAAAAATAGATAAAGGAACGATTTCATTGGCAATCAAGCGTTTCCTTGAAGATTTCTTCTTCTTCTTCTTCTTTTTCTTCTTCCTTTTAAGTATAATTTGATAAAGTTTTTCTCGATATCTTGAAAAGTTCTCTTCGATGGAGTAGGGGTGCACGCGAGTTTTAATTTTTCCACGAGGAGTAGTACGAACAGAAGGGATGGTGAGGGTTGGTGGTAGGGGAGGTGGTTGGGGAGGTGGTGAACGACGCGACGTGGTTAAGCGGTTTTCAAAGCATTTGCTCGAAAGGTCGCAGACAGAAAACATCTGATTTTCCTTTTCCCTCTCGAAGAAGAAGAAGAAAAAGAAGAAGAACATATACTTTGTTCTTTTTCTTTCTATTTTTTTGTTTCTTTTTGTTTTTTAATTTAACAACTCTCTTTTTCAACATCTACGACGACACGAATTACTCGAGACGGGATGGGAAATATCGAAAGAATTTCCACGGACAGTAATATATTATTTTCTAACAAATAGAAATAAATAAATAAAGTAGAATAAAAAGGAATACAAAAATTAGAACGAGAAAATAAGTGAAACGTCGGAAAAACGGTAGTGGGTGGGTGGGTGATTTGGTGGTGGGTGATTTGGTGGTTGGTTGAGGGAGGAGAAAAATACTCCAATTTCTTTCCTTTTAATTTCATTCGCGTCCGACCAATTATCCGTCGCGAGGGAGGGTTGGGGTGGAAAGAAGAAGAATAAGAAGAACATGATGATGATGATGATGATGAAGAAGAAGTAAAAATAGAAGAATTAAAATAAAAGAAAAGAAGCAAATTTTGTCATTCCGATAAACGAGAGTCTTGGGGGTAAGAAAAAGAAAAGAAAAAGAAAAGAAAAAGAAAAGAAAAAGAAAAGAAAAAAAAAAGAAAAAAAAAAGAAAGGATTTATATAATAGACTGCATAAAAGAGGAGGGGGGAGGGTTTGCAGGGGGTGGACTAGCTAGCTAGCTGACTGGCTGGCTGGCCCCGTTTACGTCGTTAGCGAATCGCGTAGAGTCATTAGCGTGGGCACGTAAAACGAGACCACTAGGTTCGAGTGGTGGGACATTTTCATCCAGGAAACGGTGCTGAGGTAAGCACACCGTTTTACCCTGGCCGTGATCTCTTTTCGCGGTTCCTCTTGTTTGCGTGCTCGAGTATACTCCACTCGGTCATGGTCGTTTACGAGAAAAGGTACTACTACTATATATCACCAACTAGTACGCGAGTACCACCTAACTTCTCTCTCTCTCTCTCTCTCTCTCTCTCTCTCTCTCTCTCTCTCTTTTTTTTTGTATTATTTTTTATTTATATATATATATATATATATATATATATATTGTAAGATTGTGAGATAGTTATTTGTAATAGATGTATTGAGAATTGTTTCGTAATTAATATATTTTCATTTGTATTATTTATTTTAATTATTTCACTATGTTTTTTTAGATTCATTTCACAGTCGCATTCTATTAGAAAAAATATATTCATAATTCCAAAAAAGAGAGTATGTATTATAATTAATTTAAAACAAAGTATATATGTGTGTGTGTACTATTTAATTCATTTCTTTTAAAAATGATTATTTTTTCTTCAAACGAGTCACGTAAATGATCAGATTATAACTGGTTATAAGATTCGAGAGATGAATTACAAACGTTTTCTCAGTCTTGTATTTTTTCTTTTTTATTTTCTTTTTTACTTCTACTTTTACTTTTCCTGCTCCACCTCCTCCTCCACCTCCTCCTCCACCTCCTTCTCCTCTTCCTCGTTAACCGTCTATGTCATTTTATCTCTTTTAATTTCTCCGTTTCCTTTTATGTGTATTTTACGTGTAATTCCTCTCTTTTCTACGACTAATTCAAACCGCAGGAATAATTATTATTTCAAAGCACAAGTAGAGACCAGACACAATCGTTTACACGCTACGTTAACAAGCGTACACGCATATATACGCACGAACTAACACACACAAATATATAATATATATATTTATAATACATAGATAGAGTAATTTAATAACCTCGTCAATTTGCTAATTGATTTAACGTGTGGGGCAAATTTTTTTTGTCCCAAAGAATCACGTATTACATAATACCCTTCGATAGGTTTACCTGTTTAACTTCGTTAAGTACAAATTATCGTCGAACGTTCTACACGTATATATGATCGATATTAATATGGTATAGTAAATCAAAAAAGAAATATATATATATGTATAATTATCATCGTGTTACATTTCCCTATAATAAAATAATATATGTTTATTTTAATTATTATTTTCTTTTTTTTATTAGATATACATTTTTCGAGATAAAAATCCGAGAGAAGAAAAAATTGGATTGGGTGGGGGTGAGTGGTCTTATGGGAAAATTTACAAATACACTCTCGTACACGTACACGCACGAGCATGTAAAGCGCATGATTTTATAGTTAATTGAAAAACGTATGGATTTACGAGTTATCCCACATACAATACGGAAAATTTCATCGCAGAACTATTGGCAATGTCGATTGATCGATGATAAATCATAGATCCTCCAAATAAAATTCGTCAAACATATTCGATTGTTCGTTTGTACGCGAAAGAGGCTTTTGTGAATGTGTAAAAGCTTCGACAATGATTGGTTCTACTTAATTGAAACAACGTTGTATGTGTATTACGTATACAAAATATATATATATATATATGAACTATTTCTATCTCGTTCGATATTACAAAGGGAACATTTACAAGGAAAAAGTATAAAAATTCACACACACTACACACATTTTATAAACCTTTGCAGATTGATTTATACCGCGAAAAGGTACTCTACGTGTAGCTAAAAGTGTGCACTTTAATATAATATATAAATCATCAAAATTCGCTTGCTCTAAGTATACAAAATATTTGCCAAAACTTTTCAAAGAAATGGCAAAGTAGGAAAAATTTGCAGCATCGCATTCTTTGCCATTTCATGAACTTTTCCAAATTGATTTATAACTCGAATAGGTATTCTACGCGTAGACAAAAGAGTGTACTCTAATTTAATATAAAAATTATTAAAATCCGCTTGCTATAAATATAAATAATATTAAAAGTATATTCAGTTATGATGGATACCCTGTTGTACATACTTAATGTTAATAATAAATAAATGTATGTGAGGATTTATATAAACGCGTATGTTTTACAATTAAAAATAAAGTCACAAGTTGTAACATAGGTAATGTTTAAAAATGTACGACATTATTGTGCAACGCTCGAATTGATTCCTAGAAAAAAAAGGAAAAAAAAGGAAAAAAAAGAGGGTTCCCCTATTGCTCAGGAGACCTTTGAAAGATTATTTCAAAGAAAACTCTTTCATTCTTTTCTTACAAAGGTCACCACCACATACCCCGAAGGATCAAATTTTCTTTTAAACGATAAAATGCCTTTCTCGGTTCGCATGTTTCTTCCTTCCTTCCTTCCACCTACGCACGCTAAGTTGGATATTTTTATTAATCGATTTATATATATATATATCAATCTTGAAGTGTTCAACTATGATTTGAAAAAAAAAAGAAGAAGAAACAAACAAACAAAAAGAGAATAAAGAAGAAAGAAAAAGGTTAATTCAAATTTTGGACGATTTTTTCAATGACCTCAATTGAACGACTCAATTGAAACGACACAAAGGGGGTAAAACGACAAGGTAAAAAAAGAAAAAAAAAGAAAAAAAAGAAAAAAAAAGAAAAAGAAAATAAAGAGAGATAGAGTAAAAGAGGCTAAGGATTACCGATGTTGTCTCGTTGTTCTAGACAAGCCCCGGTTGTGTGTTTGGTGAACGGATAAAGGACCGTACAATACCCGTTTCACTTCATATATTTTCCTCTAGCATAGAAACGTTTACCTAGAATTTACTCCCTCTTAATCTATCTTTTAACAAAATTTTTAAATAACGTCATTCTCTGGTCGTTTTTTTTTGTTTTTCTTTTTTTTTCTTTATCAACACAGACACACACACACGCAGATACACGCGTAGTATTAAATCGATAATTCGAAACGTGAAAACGTTCATTGAGATCCCAAACGATGGACATAGGATAAATTCACCAATACCCCTTTTTCCCCCATTGAATATTATCGAAATTCGATTAATAGAAAAAAAGTGTGACGAATAGAAAATTGATTATAAACAAATGACCGAATAAATGCGATATTTAATAAAGTTTCTTATTAATTCAATACTCTTTTTCGACGATTTCGATATTGAGATTATTATTTATTATTATTGATATTCGATACACTTTATAAAATATATATATATGTAAATTTGTTACGTGTCTCCTGAATGTTCACGTTTTCTTTCTTTCTCTCTTACTCTTTTTCTCTTTGTCTAAACTCAGTCTAACTCTGTCATTTTCTCTTTGATTTTGGATTCAAGTTAACAACAGAAGTTAGTAGAGAGTAGGTGATCGGTCTAGTTAGGTACATAATTCAATCCTGATTCAACGAAGGAAGGAAACGAAGAGAACGAACGTGACTGGCTGCTCGAATGAAACCGCTTGTAATTTCCGACAGACGTGTGTGTGTACGTGTGTGCATGTACACAGGCAAATGAATGTCCGTCGATCTTTCATCGATCCTTCATTCTTCAGAAAAATAATCTATTTTAATATATATGTGTGTATGTATAGTGTGTAGTATATTAGGTTTGCTTTGACACAATTCGTATCTCAATGAATAGTTTAGTTTTTTATTTTATTTTTGTCAGAAAAATTTTCGTACCAATTTTTATATTTCGTATTTTCTCATCGAATATCTATAGAATAT